>NC_023165.2:20865614-21167466 GCF_000231095.2 Oryza brachyantha
GAGGCGGAGATCGGGACCTAACACTGAGTTCCTTTTGGAGGGTCCTACAGGACCCTGACATGCTACACCTACCAGATGTAATGTTGTACTTATTGGCAGTCAATGTTGCATGGACATCATGTTAGCCACGTGTGGTGTATGATATATATTTCTGTATGCCATGCATTAAAATCAATGGGACGTCTATGACACCTCCATAAAAAAGGGACACTTTTGTCTAGTCTCATCGATTCCATAAAGAAGACTAACTCACATTAGGTTATTGTAGTCATCTCATCCGTGACACTGTGATATCCTCTTAATGTTTCTAAAGGAGATCATACCTATAAAGAGTCATGCCTGAGAGAATGGGACTGCTAGCTTGAGCTCCCTCCCAACTGTATTCCACACATACTCCTTACTTTCTCTACACTTATACCACAGCATGCGGCTTCCCCCACGTTTCCTTGGTAGAACACGAAAAGGGGATCTACCGATCTCCCTGCTCAAGGAGTAATCTTTCGACAGTTGCCAACTATATACCCCCTCCTGATCGGTTTGACACTCTCACCCGGTACCGTTCATGTTTTTGGGGGGAGGGCTAATTAATGATACTCCCTTTATTTTATATTATAATAATTTTTATATTTATCTGGATTTATGTATTAATCAATGAATATGGCATGCATGTATGTATACATAGATTTATGAACATCCATATAAATTTACTAAAAGCTAGAAAGTTTTATATCGTGGATCCGATAGGGTAAAAATTTTTTTAGATGGGAAGCATTATTTGAACTAATTTATTTATGTCTACGCATGGTTCGATGGATTATGTGGCCGTGAGTTTGAATTATCCTCTCTTTTCACTATTGCTATATGGATGGAAGTCAAAATGCAGTAGGTAAATGCCGAGCTGAGAAGGGCGCAAGCGTGTTCTACTTCTTCTGCAATGATCTAGAAGGGAAAAGAACGACCGACGACGGCGCCCCGAGCCATCGATCGATGGCCACCTTCATTCACGCACGAGACGAGACGTTGGCTGGTCCTCTCCCGCCGCATCGACGTTGTAGGCTGCTCCGGCCCACCCAGGCCTGGCCCGTCTTGCCGCTCACTATTGGGCTGGGCGTACGAAGAAAAAAATCTGGGTTGCTTTTGGCGGCGGGTCCTAATCAGACTTGTGATCGATGTCCTAATCAGGGTTTAAGCCCTAGCCGCCCTATACTTGATTCCGTCCCTGGATAGAGCTAATGAGTCTTAAATAATAGATAAAGCTATACAGATAATTTTTAAATTCTAATGATGAAAAATATAGATTGCGGTGAAAAATAAACTTCAGCTATCCAAAACTATGTTTACATTGAAATTTTTGGCTATAAGTTATAACCAATAAAAAGACACGTCGAGGAAATCAGCAAATAATAGATTTAATGCTAGCTGGTACACTAAAGTAAACCACGGTATAATTTCATATCGAGATGACAAACTAATCCTGCCACATGCACAGAGATTGTGAGCGTCCACAGCCCACAGGTGCCAAATCGATCGATCCATCCTACGTGGCCGACACATGCACCACACGATCGATATTTCCTTCGCTCGCCGTCGCCGTCGCCGACGTTCATGCGGCGGCGGCGTAGAGATGCGCCGGCAGCCTGGGCTCCGCCACGGCGACCAGCGACGCCCTGAGGCGCGTCGACAGCCCGACCAGCTCCTCCATGCTCACGTCCTCCGCCGCCACGCCGTGGGGCAGCCGCCACTCGAACCCCTGCAGCGCGCTCGCCATGCCCAGCGCCACCACCTTCATCGCCAGGTTGGACGCCGGGCACATCCGCCGCCCTGACCCGAACGACAGCAGCTCGAAGTGCTGCCCGTGCACGTCGACGCCCCCGGCGCTGCCGCCCGGGAGGAAGCGCTCCGGCAGGAACGCCTCGGGGCGGTCGGGCCACGACGCCGGGTCCCGCGCGACGGCCCAGACGTTCACTAGCACGCGCGCGCCGGCGGGGACGTCGTAGCCGGACACCGCCGCGCGCTCCCTGGCGTGGTGCGGGACGAGGAGGAGGCCCACTGGGTGCAGCCGCATCGTCTCCTTCACGACGGCGTCGATGTAGGGGAGGTCGGCCAGGTCGCGCTCCGAGACCCAGCGCGTTCGGCCGACTACGCGGTCGAGCTCGTCGGTGGCGGCGGCGATGGCGTCGGGGCGGCGGAGGAGCTCCGCCATCGCCCACTCCATGGTCACCGCGGAGCTCTCCGTGCCGCCAGCGATGATGTCCTGGACGAAAGCCTTGACGCCGTCGCGCGTGAGCCTTGACTCCGAGTCCGCGACGCCCTCCTCGTCGGAAAGACGGAGCAGCACGTCGACCAGGTCACACACCGCCGCAGACTGGCTGCCGTCGTCGCCGGCGGCCGCTTTGGCCACCTCGTGTTCCTGGAGGATCTGCTCGAGGAACCGGTCGTACATCTTGGCCAGCCGCTTCATCCTCCGGCGGCATCCCTGCACGTCGAGCCACCCCAGCAAGGGGACCCACTCACCGACGTTGCTGACGACGGCGGACACCTCGAACGCCTCGTCAAGCGTTCGCCGGAACTGCTGGCCCTCCGCGCTGCCGTAGAAGCCCGACCACTTGTCGCCGACGGTCATGCGGAGGGTGTTCCGCAGCGTCGCATCGGCCAGACGCTCCCGGACGGCGACGGCGTGGCCGGCGCGCCCGAACAGGTCGCGCACGAGCGCCCGGACCTCCTCGGCGCGGATGTGCTCGTAGGACCCGACGCGGCGCGGGGAGAAGAGCTCCGTGGCGCAGAGCTTGCGCGCCATGCGCCAGTAGGCGCCGTACGGGGTGTGCAGGATGCCGCGGTAGCCGTACGTGATGGTCTCGCCGGCGGTGGTGCGCGCGCTGTCGGCGAAGGCGGCGTCGTGGGTCTTGAGGACGAGGCGGCCGGCGTCGGCGGACGACGCGACCACGGCGTGGAACGAGCCGAGGCGGAGGTGCATGAGCGGGCCATGGCGCGCCGCGAGCGCGGCCAGAGCGCGGTGCGGCGGGAGCGCGCCCGCCAGGGCGCCGAGGCTGCCGAACACCGGCCACCCCCGCGGGCCCGGCGGGAGCTTCAGCGCCCTGGCCCGGCGGCCACGCAGGGAGGCGACGACGCTGCTGAGCAGGACGGCGACGACGAAGGTAGCGACCAAAGACATGGCTATGCTGAAGGAGAGTGTGGATGAAACCTCCATTTTTGTGAAAAAAAATCTCGGCTTTTCCTCTGATTGGAGTGTGCATGAGTTGATGGATCGTATAACAAAAGGAACCTGATCATCTGACATTACGGTTGGCCCATGTTGTTTCGGGGATGTCTGACAATTTCTATTTCTATTGGATATCTAGACACTTATTATAAATTATAAACAGTAAACATAAACTATTAATAAAACTCATCTATAATCTTAGACTAATTCATGAGATGAATCTATTTGCCCAACTAATCTATGATTAGCCTATGTGATGCTGCAGTAAACATACGCTGCTTATAGATTAATTAGGCTTAAAAGATTTATCGCAAATTAGCTCTCATTTATAAGTAGTCTGCGTTTAATATTTATAATAAGCATCCAAACATCCGATGTGACGTGGGGCTAAACTTTTTAGCCCCATTTAAACACCCCTATGGTTCATATGTCAACGCCATAGCTACACACAGTTACGTGAGTGCATCTGATTTTATATAAAAATGAGAGATAAGACCGACTACAAATTTTTCGTGTATTTTTACCCATAAATTTCTGGGTCACACGATATTTTTTGCGCCCTCGACTCACATCCCGACTATATTGTCTGCAACAAATGGTTAAAGCTAGCAGGGACCACAGATCGATTCCGACTTCCAGGGTTCCAGAGGACTTTCAAACTGGTGGCTAAATGAGATCGGGGTCAGCAAACTGTAATGGCATTTGGATATTTTGCTGTAACTTTCTCTTGCTTTTCAGATTGATTTGAACATTGTTTTAAGATTGTTCAAACTGTTTTAACTCATGCACAACTCGGATACTAGCTACTTCAAGGCCGATCTGGCTTTCATGGCTAGGTAACCTTGCATCCCTAACGGGTCACATAATGGGAATAGATTTTAAAATCCCAAGAAAAATTCACACATCTATTACATATTATTTAAATAGTTATAAAAATTATAAATATTGAATAATACAAGATATTTCACACTAGAAACTTGCAAATCCAAATACGGCTTCTACAATTTATAAAAAAATAATAAATTAACTATGAATAGTATATTTGTTAGTTTTGTTATAATTTTAAGAAATTATATTTTAACTGTATATATTCTGGATTTTTTTTATATTAACTCCAGATATGTTTATGAGCCAACACCTATCAGTTGTGACTACCTATTTACTCCTCCCTATTATAAAATCATAATGTAAGATGATTGACTTTTCTGTTTAGAACGTTTGACCATTTGTCTTATTTAAAAAATTATAAAATTATTATTTATTTTGCTTGTGACTTACTGTATTATTTAAAAAAACATTAAGCACGACTCATCATTATTTATATTTGTACTAAATTTTTGAATAAAACGAATGATCATGAACTTTAAAAAAAGTCAAATATCAAACAGAAACGGAGGTAGTAAAAAAATAGTAGCCGTTAATTAAAGATGCGGTGCTGATTATTTCCAGCGCCCGCGGGAGCAGCTGTCTCCTCCTGTAGCGCTCAGTACAGTACAGGAGTGGCTCCTCTTCCTCCCACCCACATGCCTCGGGGAGTGGTGGGTGACTCAACGACTTCGAGCTTCGTCGGCGATGGCGGCCACGGCGACGATGGTGGGTGTTTGTTCTGACCATGACGACAATGGATCCAGCCACAACAACAGTACCAAACAGCTGAGTTTAATTTGCTGTTCCTGTCCTTTTCGGTCGAATTTTTGGCATCCGCAACAACTTAATTGTCATCTAAAGCCACGGCAACAACGGCTGACCAAATTGTTGTGGTTGGTTCGTCAGTTAGATAAGGGTTTCGATCCGTTTGAGATAACAGGGTCCACTCCTCCGAAGTTTAGAAATTGGTTAAATTTCTGGTCATGACATTATACAGTATTAATTCACTGCATTTTCACTGCTCAGAAGCACGGCCGCCATCTTTTTTTCCTCTTCTGTTTGCTTGCTTTGGCAAATTAATGCATGGGAACACTGCTAAACACGCGATGAGATATCTCTTTTTTTTTCCATGTCATCTAAATTATTATAAAAAAAGTTAAAATTTTAGAAAAGTAGATTAATATATAATATATCACTACATAAACATGCAAGATCAAATCTGGCTTCTAAAAAACAAAATATAACTTGAATATACCTATACTAATCATAGTTTATTTTGTTCGTTCTGTTACAACATAGATGTTGAATTTAGACATTTATATTTGCGGAGTGATATATCATATATTAATCTATTTTATGTTTTTTCTAAATTTTGTATAAGTATGTGAATGGCATGCAAAAACAAACCCCCAAAACATGCATATGCCACTCTACACGTGAAGTCAGCCCATGTTCATATAGCATCTCACGTGTACTTTCGTCCTCGCTTCGTATAAAAAAATTAACTCGGAGGTTCTATGCTTTGGGATAACTGTGTATATAAGCTGTCCCAAACCATCTAAATGGTCCATGTGGGACTAATCACACTAACCAAACATTTGGTCCTAACGGGCTAAACCGGAACGAGAAAGCACAAAAATAGATCAGAACATTGCAAATGGACTGGAGTGTTACAGCAATTTAGCTAAACATGTCGCAAAAGGTTTTTTCATGTAATTTCTTATTGCCACTAAAAATGCTCCTTATGTTTTAAGTTAATATTAGTGGCTTTGGAGGAATTGATTATTGTGTAACTATCACTTAATAATGGAAATGAAAATGAGCCGGTAATTTGATATATTATTTCTAATTACATATATCTTAAAAATGTGTGTTACACTTGCATGATTACTGTAGTCATGAATTTGTTCAAGTATAATTCAGGGAAAAGAATATGGAAAGTGACTGCTTATATTACTGTAGTCACAACGTTTTTGTCTAACAGCTCGATCACTCCGCTGACCTCTACGATACTACGAGGAACCCTGTGCCTTGCCATGGAAATTTATATAAAACAGAATGAAGTTATCTATTGATATCTTAATATATTTAGAATTGGTGTCTGAAAATTCTTAGGAATGAATAAGGACATGCTAGTTCTACAGGTTCATTGAAATATAATATGGAAGTTCTACATGCTGATTGAATCCACGCTATTATAAATTCTCTGGTTTCCAAATATATCATTATAGTTGGTGATAATCTATTTATGACACTACAATTTTTTCCTTTCTCTCTCTCCTCTCGTCCATATTAGTAGCCCCAGCCACAATGGCCACCTCTGGAATTTTTTGGGGAATTAATATTATTATAATAGAAAATCGCAAAATTAGAGGTTATCCGTGAAAAATCATAAATTTATGGTCTCGTTGAACTACCGTAGTTCGAAAGGACCCCTATCGAACGGCCAGCAGTCGATGGGGACGAGATCGGACTAGATCGTCACCCTGTCGGGTTCAGCAGCCGAACAGATGGTAGACTCTGTCGAACTCTCTCCGTTCGATAGGCCCCAATCAAACGCCCACCGTTCGATAAACCACTAAATTTACGATTTCCCTCGGATGTCCTCTATTTTTTGCGATTTTTTATTAAAATAATATTAATTCAAAAAAAATTGGCCACCTATGTCCCTTTGCAGCCTCCTCTTCATTTTTCCCTCAATGTTTGCGATTGCGGTCGCTTTGGACTTGTTGGTAGCTACGGCAGCCAAAAGTCTCTATCCATCTGAAAACTCGCATATCTAGCTGTGGATGAAATCGCCTGGAAGACCAAACCTGTCGCTGTATACACTGGTCGCGCGTAAACTTGTCTTCTCATCATACTGTAGCCTTGCATAGTATGCACGCAAAAAAAACCAGAGGCTCTGAGAGAGCCACACTAGTTTGGATGGATTTTGGCAGGGTTGATTCGTACGTTTCTGGTGGACAATTGCCGTGACCATTTCAGAAAGATGATATATATATATGTATATATATATATATATATATATATAAAAGTTCGTCCTCATATATTTGTAAATAATCAGCTTCGTAGTAGTTAAATATCATTGAATAGCTATAAAAAAATCTTTCATCCTGCAGCTACGACAGACATGACCTATGTCAATTACAATTCTTATTCGTTAAACATTCCGATATTGGGACTGTGTATTTATTTTATACTCTATATGTTTTTAATATAATATCATTGACTTTTTGGCATATATTTGATCATTCATTTTATTAAAAAAACTTATTATCAATTATTTTCTTGTGATTAGATTTATTAACAAACATATTTTAGTTATAACATAAATGTTTATATATTTGCATAAAACTTTTAAGTAAGACATATGGTTAAACATGTGAAAAAAGTCAATTGTATTGTTTACTAAAATACGGAGGGAATACGTAACATGGCCATGTCGGAATAATGTCCTTTATGATCTAATTCTTTTTCTCTGAAAATAATTTTGAACTTCAGAAAGGGACCAGTTCAGAGCCGTCAAATACGATTTTCTGCAGCTGTAGATATATGTAAACGTACATGGTTTATTCACAGAAACTTTTTGTCTTTTTTGCATTGGCATTTGTAGGTTTTTCCACTTCACTTGTCCCTTCCGGTACGTCCAGCCGTGTGTATCCCTCTAGTCTCGTGTAATTCATTCGCACACCAACAAGAAGAAGAAGATTCATTGGAAATACTCCCTTCTTCCCTAAATATTTGACGTCATTGATTTTTTAATACACGTTTGACTATTTATCTTATTCAAAAAATTTACATAATTATTAATTATTTTTATATTATTTTATTTATTGTTAAATATACTTTTCTGCTTATATATAACTTTACATATTTCAATAATTTTTATGAATAAAACGGATAGTCAAACATGTATTAAAAAATCAACAGCGTTAAACATTTAGGGACCAAGCTAATAATATAATATTAGTGGCCGTTTTGTGTCTCTCCTAGGACTCATAGCCCAGGGTCGACAACTTATAGAGCCAGAGAGTATACTTCTTTCATATGGCCATCATATGGAACACTTGTTGGTGCATGCTAAGGAAAATAAGCTTGTTGTAAATAGATTAGCGAACGGGAAAGTTAAAAACTTAAAAAAGTATAATATAATGTAACATATTGGGTTTGAATTAAAACAAGCATTTTCATGCTTCTAGGTTTTAGGTCATGTACGGTCATCTCTATCGTGCACCCCAATTAAATTCGGATCACCTACGGTCACAGCCTTTACTCAAGTTAAGGACTCCACGAAGTTTCATCTGTTCATTCCAATGAACAACGTCTTATATCTTATGCTACAATATTTTTATAGGCTGATTTGAACCATCCGATTTGCATCCACTGGCAATAAATGCTACTACCAAAGTTGTTGCTACTATAGCAACTGCAGGTGATCCGGATCCACCCCAATTGCGGGTGTGCATATAAAATATGTTAAAATATAACATATGTTAGCCTTTATCAGGATTTCCATCAGTTTTATGATTTTGTCCTTTGGCATGTCTTCTTGAGCATGTTGTAAGGGATATGTGTTGGTGGACAGTATTCATGTAGTTATATAGAAAGAGATAAAAGAGAAATTATATTGCTTTCTTTGGTCATAAATGCTAACATTTAGGGTAAGATTATAATTTGAAAAAATCTAAAATATGCCATTGCAAACGTCTAAGTCTAATAAATACTATTGACGAATGCGAGTTCTAAGAAATGACATCTTATAAACGAGTTTGTCTGATAAATGCCATCGTCGTTAGGGTTCCATCTATTTCTGCCGTTAAATACATTGATCATACTATAGAACTTAGCAAAAAAATATTGATTCGTTTGAACGGTGATATTTTATAGAACTTACACTCGTCAATGATATTTCTTAGAATTAAGTGTTTGTCAATGGCATTTGTTAGATTTTATCTTATAATTTTCATATAATTGTCAGAAGGCTATATTAGCTTAGCCCTACTCTTTGATTATCTTCTTTCTGGTTCTGCTCCGATCAATGCTATAATGCAAGAGCAACGGCATCACAAACCATATTGCTGTCATCTTTATCTTAATTTTTTTTTGTCCATTTGTCCGTAACATCGTTGAATATATATACAGTTAATTACATACAATGGCATTGCATTGTTGTAGAAGAGAATTATTTTTCCCTTCTAAAGAGACACACACACAATTTTAAGAAAGAAAAAAAAAAGAAAAACAGGCAAGTCTCTTCGTCCTCCTCTGGCTCCGATCCTTTCCGTCCGTGGAAAACGAAGGAACCCCGAGCAGGGAGAAGCGCGGGCACACGGCAAGCCGGAGCCATCCGCTCCGATCGATCAGCTCATCTGGTCGCTGAGCTGCGACGGGCTCCTCCAGAAGCCAGCGCCCTGGAACCTCGCCCACACCTCCTTCTCCAGCTCCCCCGCCTCCTCCGACGGGGCCACCGCCGCGGGCCGCGCCACTGCCGCCTCGCCGGCCTCGACCGCTCCGCCCTCGTCCACGAGGAGCTCGTAGATCTCCCCGGCCTGCCCCGCCGAGGCCGACCGCCTGACGCCGCCGCGCCGCCGCGCCCGGACCGCGCGGCGGCACAGAGCCGCCGGTGCGCGCACCGTGGCGAGCACGACGACCTCCACCATCGCGCACGGTAAGCAGCAGCAGACGGCGGCGCACCCGGCCGCCGTGCCGCCGACGAGCTCGCCGCACCGGGGCTGCCTGCCCCGCTCGCTGTCGCACCGCTGGTGGTGCTGGTGCTGGTGCTGTGGCTGCTGGCGGCGCGGCGGGAACGCCGGGGACCGCCTCAGCGCGGGGCCCTCCTGATCTGCCTGCCGCCGCACGCGCGCGGCGTCTCCGGTCCTCGAGGTCGCCGGTGCGGAGGTCTCGGAGCGGTGCCGGCGGTGGTGGTGGCCGTGCGGCCTGCTCGACGACGACCGGCCGGCCATGGCGGAGAGTCGCTCGCGCGGTTCCGGCTGGGCCTCAGCGTTGGCGCCGCGGCCACATGGAAGGCGTGGGTGGACGGCGAGGGGAGGCAGCTTAAACGCGAACGCGACGGCGGGGCGGTGCTCCCGGCGGCGAAACCGGCAAGCCTCTCCCCCATTATTGGGGGTGACGATATATCCGAGCAGCCATGCACGCGCACGTTCTGCCCCGCGCGGCCTGCCTAAATTAGCCTCTTTTTTTGGCGAATGGTCGCTCAGTTCCGCAGATTTCACAATGCGAATGCCACGTGAGATATCAAAACCTTGGCCTAGCCGTCTAGGAATTGTAGCGCGCGTTTTTTTTTTTTTAGATAATGAAATTCATTCCGGTTTTTACTTTTAAGATGCTATGGGTAGCTATTATATAACTAGATAACAAATTAGCTACCAAGTACAAAATTATGAGTTAATTAAAAACAAAAGAACTACCATAAATACAATCCTTAGGATAGATATCTTCATATAGGGTGTCCATAGAATAAGAGCTTTTTTCTCATTCTCGGGAGGGTACTAGGAGGTAATATTTTTTTATTTAAAATTTGATACCTCCCGGTATCTTAGATACTAAAAGGTATTAAATTTTACGTAGAAAAACAGTGGTACTTCCTAGTAACTCCTCAAGGATGCAGTGACGAAGCTGCATACAAGAAAGAAGGAGGGTTGAACCCCCATTCGGAAAATTTTTTAACTAAAGTCCTCCGATTCAAATTCAGATACCCGTAGCACCCTCTCTATTTCGCTCTAGCTTCGCCCCTGCAAGGACGGTAAAATTGCTAATAGAATAAAGTGTTGTTTCTCCCATTGTCCTATAGGTTTCATGCCACAGGAAGAGTATCTTTGGAGTTAACGGTCGATCCTTTGCCAATCGAGTTTTGCTCCCATTATCGTTGTACGTGGACCAATGTCGAGCCAAAGCATAAGAACACTTCGAAGACTTACAGATCCGTACATTACATTGGCCCATTTATTTTCACCTTCACTGTCACTAAATCCGCTGCCACAGAGATGTCGCTTCAGTAGGAAATCTTCGATGCAATGTCTTTAAGAATGTCGTGTTTAGCGGGTTTACCCCCATCAGATAGATGAGGACAGGGGCATTGCAAAATCGCCTCCATGAAGAATTTTGGTTGCTACAAGTGTCATCAATGTCGGTTCTTGGGCGACGGCCATCCTTCATTGTAACAATCCAACTGGGAGTCGATTCTATAGACATCATCACGTCCACCACTGTCCATGTAAACACCAGCTACGCTAGGAATCCATAGACCACAGCTATGCTCTATGTTTTCCTACACAATTTAGGAGATGAATTTATTCACTAAGTTATGATCAATCCCGTTTAACAGAACAAGATTCATATTTTTTTTTTCAATGAAACCATATCATATCGATCGCCTCACCTGCTCAATTGTTTTCGCATTATGTAACACTCAAAATGTGTAAATGCAACCACTACTTCTGAAATGTGATTGCCTCACCCGCTCAATTGTTTTAATGAAACCATATTATAGCTATCTAAAGGCCAAAACTAAAAAATAAATTATGGTAAAAAAACCTCAAAATCAATAAACTTAAGACTAAAAGTTACAATTTTAGCTTATAATTAAGCGTAATCAAAAGTAAAATGATGAATGTGTTAGAATATATTGACCCAACAAGCCCATCTATCATCATTATATCGCTATCAAACTTGGATCTCTCACCTTTATATTTAATGCTTTTTTAGTATGTATCTTAACTATTATAAAAGCCTCTAGTGGCCACTGCTTATTATCATTGTATTTTTATAGTTTACCCCTTTAACTTCGTAATATTAAAAATCAATCAAATCTAGATGGATATCCACATAAAATCAAATTGATACGGATATTTTCTATATAAAAAGCACATGCATATATTTTATGAAAAATATGTTTATATTTATTGTAGGAATAACATAATATATTTTTATCGTTTGCAAAGCACAGATATTCAGCTAGTATAACTAACTCTTATAAGAGCAAAACTCACATTTTTTATATTTGCTCTTTTCTCCATATCAACTTATAATCAACTCATAATTTACTATTATGCTTTAGATTTATTTATCGATTAGTATATACTACTTTTATATATGTCTAAATTTGTAAACAACTAAATCTAATCGATATTAGAAAGTTTATCTCGTGCTCTTTAGGGTGAGGCTCTCTCTCACGCGTGTAACGGTGGAAGTTGCGTACGACGATCGATCGAGCATGCATGTCATGCAGGGGAGCATGCGGGCCCGCACCCGAATGATAATGCTCCAGGTCGTTTCTACGCAGTAACTCCGTACTTGCGGGCTGTGGGTTACTATGCATAATAAATATTCTTAGATTATTTAGTATATAGATTAAGATATTAAAAAAATTAATCATTTTACCCATTAATTTTAAATTTTAAATTGATTAGATTTTTATTCTAAACATATAATGACTCTAAAATTATTTGATTAATTATAATTGCGGCAATCAGTGCATATATATAATAATATACAAAGTAATACTTAATTATAAATATATTTATCTTTTAGACCAGAATGAGTAGTGCGTACACAGAATATCATATCATTCTGCTACAGGAATGCTAATACCCATTAATTAGAGCATCTAGGAGCTAGGTAAGTTTTGTTTCTTAAATGTGTTGTTTTGGCAACTCTTCAAATAATATGGCAAATGAAATTATACTCAACCTTCCATTGGTATATTTCGGTAGGCAAAATAAAAATTGAGCCCATGATATGTTATTTTCATATGGTGCGTGGTGGCTCGACGCACCTACGAGCGAAGGTGCGCGACGGGTGTGGCCGGCAGCACGCAGATACGGCGGCACATGGTGCCTGGAGGAGGCCGAGTTGGTCTGTGCGAGTTCTGTGCGTGCAGGCGGAGAATTGCGTCATTTTTTTTATGGTAAACGAAACTTGGACTCTCAAATATAAACGCAAATGAAGAGATATGGTAAGTTGCTAAATATGAGAAAGTAATATGACAAACTATTGGATGGTGTTTTTTTTTTAATTTGCCAATAAAAACAGGGATGCGAAGTAGAGATAGCAAACTCTTAGCTGTTATTGAAGGAATAAAATTGGCAACTCGAGACGCAAGATCACGGAGAAGCGTTGCACTGCAGTACTGCACACAGGCACGTGTGAGATTTGCGGATCCATCGAGCCAGAGCCAGACACGCACGGGTGATCCGGTGGAGCGCGAGCGTACGTACGTACGTGCAGGTGCAGTGCGTTCGTTCGTCGCACCCTCACACACTGATAGCGTCGCGATGACGACTTGATTAACCGAGACACTACTATCTCGCCGGCCCGGTTTTTTCTTTTTATTTTTTACCGGAAGTATCACCAGTAGGCATGATTTTACCGGTCTATACTGCGTGAGTCACGAGAGAGAAGGTAGGCTTCGTGGTTGCGCCCACTGCACGCGTGTCAAATTAATGTCAACGCTGATAGTACTAATTTTACTTGCCCGTAAGGGCTGTTTGATCGAGTGACTTTTTTTTATCTCTTGTCATATCGAATGTTTGAATGTTAATTAGAAGTATTAAATATAAACTAATAACAATTGATTATATAAATACAGACTATTTTATTAGAAAATTTGTAAGTCTAATTAATTCGCGATTAGCAAATATTTATTGTAGCATTATATTCGTTAACCATGGACTAATTAAGCTCAATAGATTCGTCTCGCAAAATAGTCTAGAGTATGGGTGGGTATTATTAATAGTCTATATTTAATACTTATAATTAGTTTCAAATATTCGATGTGTCTACTTAGTCATGCGCCCTGCTCTAGTCTAACAATTCGTATATAACATAGTTTTCAAAAATTACTATTGATTATGATTTTCTATTAAAATACATAAAGAAAACAAAAAATGTTTGTTTTTAATTGGAGTGTTTTTTAAAAAGCTTATAGGCTTCAGAAAAGCTCATTGTTTTTAATTGGAGTGTTTTTTAAAAAGCTTATAGGCTTCAGAAAAGCTCAACAACAAAAAAAAATAATCTCGAGTCTAACATTTCTGTCAAAAACAGGGCTGGGCTAGGTCGACCCCTTGGCTATCTCGAGTAGGCCAGGTCAGGTTTTTTTTCCGGTTTTTTAATAAAAAGTTTAGGCTCTTTCAGGTTTTTGGACTTTAACATCTAGATTTGGGTCCAAATCAGTTCATAATCGGGGTGAGTGGACAGAATTCAAACTAACATAGGTCTCAAAATATCACGTAGGATTAAATAGTGAGGTGGAGATAACAGAGAGAATGGGTCCCCCTTATGCAAGAGGTGACCTCCATACAATCTCCCATGAAAAAGGTGAAAAATATATAGATTAGCTAATAAATGGTTGGAATTAATATAACAAAAATAATGTAGAGTTGATGTATTGCATATGTTCCCTTTTAACTAATTAATGATTTGCCCGCATGCACAATATAAAGAGGTGTCTTTCACCTAGGACTACATTCTGAAGACAATGTTGAGGGGTATGGCCCACCGATCCTATCACCCGTGCCGGCTCACGCCGTCCGAGCTGGACACGACTTGCCCCCGCCTCACCCCACCCACCGGGCCCCACACCTCCAAGCAGACTGACACCCGGGACCCACAAACTCCTCGGCCCACCTGTCAGCCACGTAACGAACTCCTCCCCCCGACGCTCGTACACCGCAGCACACGCCGTCCCGGCCTCCTCCTCCTCTCTCTAGAATGATTCGCCATATATAGCGCCGTGTAGCGCCTCCTCTTCCTCTCTCATCGATCGATCGGTGGTGGGGGACACGGGGGAGGAGGAGGAGCAAGCTTAGGAGGGGGGAAGAGAAGAAGAAGCAACGGGACCCCAAGTATCCAACCCTTCGCCGATCGATCGATCGATCGATGAGCTACTAGCCCACGCCCAAAGATACAGCCTTTCGTTTGTTCGCTCGGATCGACCCAAATAAGCTACTAGCAGCTAGCCACTTAAATTCCTCCCAATTTGATTTAATTTTTTTTACCACCACATATATAAGTTCTAGCCACATTTCGGCCTACATACACATACACATATAATATATTTGGTTTGGTTTAGTATTAGTCTAGTCTGGTTCGATCCGCACCACAAGAAGCAGCAGCAGCAGCAGCAGCACGGTGAGTAGAGTACGTGTTCATCGGGTTTCAAGTGTGCGGATGCATGGGTTGGTTGGTTGATTCGATCCCCCGTCTCCTTTTGGTCTGCGACATCTTGTGTGTGTGTGTGTGTGTGTGTGTGTGTGTGTGTTCGATATTTCTGTGACGATCAGTTCGGTTCTCCTCTGATTTTTGGTGCTAGTAGAGATCGCTGATCGTATCGTTGATACAAAGCAGCAAAAGGCATGCACCGTGATTTTTCCTGGTCCTCGTTCGTTTTGTGCTACTCTGCGTTGGTCTTGTGTACTTGTGCGTGTGTGTGTTCTTGGTCTGGATGAAAGTGTTGTACTGCTCTGATCTGATCGCGGAAGTGGTGGGTTTTGCGCTGCCCTCTCCGATCGATCTCCTCGCTTTCGGAGGTTTCTGCCGCAGCCTTTTTTCTCTCGCTTGCAGCTTTAGCCAGCCCGCAGCAGCCGCAGGGAGAGTATAGTAGTAGTAGCACATGAGCTGCTGCATGGAGATTCCTCCCGATCTCCAGTGAGTTGGAGAAATTTTTT
The DNA here is from genome assembly GCF_000231095.2 of Oryza brachyantha. NCBI lineage: Eukaryota > Viridiplantae > Streptophyta > Magnoliopsida > Poales > Poaceae > Oryza > Oryza brachyantha. The sequence continues at coordinate 20,881,386 of NC_023165.2, forward strand.
TTGCTCGGTTTTTGTTTCCTTCCAGTTCGTCCCGTCTTCCCACCGCGCTGTCACAAATTCACAATAGAATCGATCCATGTGTTTTTAAACCACTTCTCGGTGTGATCCCCCTTTGAATTCGATCGTTTGTTCGGTAATTTTAATGGATGTGATCTATGCGGGGTTTAATTCCTTTTGAACTTTTCGATCGATATTTGGCCAAGCTTCTGTGAATTTATTCGTACTTTTGCCCGTGCTGCTGTGTTAAATTTTTGCCCTAACCAGCGTCTTGCTCTTTTGGCGACAGGGTATCTGACGAGGAGCAGATCAATGGACGCGGAGACGGCGGCTCCTGCGCTTGCCGCGGCGTCTCACTCTCACCCGGAGCCGGAGGACTCGCCCATGGTAAGTTCGTATAGAGCGTATCTCTTCTGACAGTTCGTGCCTTTTCGCTTTACTACCTTTTTGTTATCTCTTCCACTGGTTGGTTAGTTCCATCGATCATACTGCTGCTGTGCATTTGGTGACTAAATATTTCGATGGAATGCACGCGGCACGTACGCCTACGTGGTTCTTGGGGTTTAGATGGTTTGATATATGGATGCAGTTTACAAGCTCATGGATGTGGGTGATTCTACTAATGCATTGTGTCCAGTGATTGGAGTAGTGCACTTAATGCAGCTGATACGGAGTAGTCAACCGAGTGGTTTTGTATGAACCGACCTTGTTGTTTAATTAATTACAAGTCTGTGCATGCAATGTATGTATGTTTACCAAAATTAGTGTCTCCTGCCATCACATGCAAGATCCTCATCGGGGTTGTTAATCTCTCTCTACATGTTGATATTCCGTTCGTTTGAACGTTAATTGAGGCTTTTTGTTTTTCGTTCATTTTCTTTTGCGTGCTGCATGGTGTGAGGAGAACTGGAAATTGCTGTTTTTTTTTCTGGACATGGCATAGGTGGAACCATTTTTTGTCATGCGCGTTAATTAGAAGGAATGTGGCTGGTTAAGTGGAAAGTAATGTTGGTGCTATCAGTTATTAACAAGCTGACAATGCAAATGCATGCTCCTGTCTATTTCTAGAAGTTTGGAACTATGTAGAATGTCTGGTTAATAAGGTAGATTCCTGATGATTTGCCAACGTGTTAACTTACATGTTTCAGTTGTCCAATTGAACTAGATATTGATATATGCATCATTGAGATCTTCATAGTAATTAGGCAATTACTTTCTGCAACCCAATTGCTTTTACCAACTTGCTGCTATTGTTCTACTTGTAAATTGGTGTCGAACTAGCAACATTGAACTTTAGTTCTAACATTTTTAAGTTCCATGTGCTTGCATGTATGCGCAATTTACTGACACTGGTGCTGTTGAGTCCGGTTAGCATCAGCAAGCTAATTAAGGCAAGCTAGGTGCACAGTAGTACATAGTGGTACATGATGTTGGGCTCGTTCGCGAGAGACTGCTGAGTATAACTTTTCTCTCTTTTTTCGCGTCCACGCTTTCCGAGCCGTTAAACGGTATATTCTTTTGTTAAAAATATTTATACGAAATTGTTTTAAAAAATTATATTAATCTATTTTTAAGTTTTTAATAGCTAATACTTAATTAATCATATACTAATGACTTTTGTTTGCGTGCACTGATTAGACTGCTCAGCACTCTCTCCTGCGAACGATCCGCTGATTGGTGTCTCCCTTTCAGTAGACTAGGGGTTTAATTCCATCCCACGCACACTGCACGCGCACCCTCTGTGCACCCTCTCCCAATCTCTCCCATTTCGGTGTCTCTGATCTCTGCTCCCTCCTCACTGCACCTCCTACACGAGCCAAAACGCGCCTGACCCGTGCTTTTGCATGTGTTGTTGTTGGCCCATTCCAAGAGGCCACAGGTGAGCAAGTACTACTCCAAGAAGAGGGCTAGCAGCAACGGCAGAAATGGCATGGATGATGCCAACCACGACGATTCCAAGAACGACCAGCCCCCCGGCTCGCCCCTGAGCAGACAGAGCCTGTCCTCATCTGCCACCCACACCTACCACGCAGGTGAGCAATGCTCCAGGCTTCCAGCTCGTCTATATATTTGTATGCAAATGCAAATTCCTGAATCCAACATGTCCGTGCCAAGTTGTTACTGAAAGTCTGTGTTGTGTTTGGGTTTTGATCAGGAGGGTTCTACGAGATCGACCACGAGAAGCTGCCCCCCAAATCCCCAATCCATCTCAAGTCCATACGCGTGGTAAAGGTGAACCTTTTTCTTGCTCGGACACTCCACTCTAGTGCTAGCTCGATCACGGTTCACTTTCTTGGTTTGCTCTGATGAATTGTGTTGACGAAGTGTTTGATCTGCGTTGCGGCTCGTGTCCTCGTGATGTGGTTTTTGGTGGTGCAGGTCAGCGGCTACACGAGCCTGGACGTCACGGTGAGCTTCCCGTCCCTCCTGGCGCTGCGGAACTTCTTCTCCTCTGTCCCGCCGCCGCGTACCGGTCCGGAGCTCGACGAGCGCTTCGTCATGAGCAGCAACCACGCCACCCGCATCCTGCGCCGCCGGGTGGCCGAGGAGGAGCTCGCGGGCGAGTGGATGCTCCAGGACAGCTTCTGGCTCGTCAAGCCCTGCCTCTACGACTTCTCCGCGTCGTCGCACCCGGCGTCGCCACATGATGCGCCGATCCCGTCGCCGCCTGCCTCTGAGCGGCCGAAGGCGCCGGTAGCCAGCTCCTTCCTCCTCGACACCTTGAAGTGCGACGGTGCAGGGTGGGGCGTGAGGCGCCGTGTCAGGTACATTGGTCGCCACCACGACGCTACCAAGGAGGTCGATGCCGCCAGCGATGGCTACGACACGGAGGTCAGCGTCCAGGAGGAGCAGCAGAGGCGACTGCGACAGCGCCGGGCGCAGGAAGACAACAAGAGCACTAGCAACGGCAAGAGGATGCGGGAGGAGGGAGAGTGCAGCAAGAACAGGAGCAGAGACGCGAGGAAGAAGAAAGCCAAGACGTACAAGAGTCCCAAGAAGGCGGAGAAGAGGCGCGTCGTGGAGGCCAAAGACGGCGACCCTCGGCGCGGGAAGGACCGGTGGTCGGCCGAGCGGTACGCGGCGGCTGAGAGGAGCCTGCTCGACATCATGCGCTCCCGTGGCGCCCGCTTCGGCGCGCCGGTGATGCGGCAGGCTCTGCGGGAGGAAGCCCGCAAGCACATCGGCGACACCGGCCTCCTTGACCACCTGCTCAAGCACATGGCCGGCAGGGTGCCGGAAGGCAGCGCCGACCGGTTCCGTCGCCGGCACAACGCGGACGGCGCCATGGAGTACTGGCTGGAGCCGGCGGAGCTTGCTGAAGTACGGCAGCAGGCTGGCGTGTCTGATCCATATTGGATGCCGCCGCCGGGGTGGAAGCCAGGTGATGACGTGTCCTCGGTCGCCGGTGACCTCCTGGTCAAGAAGAAGGTGGAAGAGCTAGCTGAAGAGGTCGATGGTGTAAAAAGGTCTCCTTGCTCACTCTGTTTTGCAGCTTCTACTTCTTGCGTTGATGGAATACTAACGTTTTTGTTAGCTGTACGAGTTTTTGCTAATTTTGACTTATGCTGGTGGTGTGAAGGCACATTGAGCAGCTCAGTTCGAATTTGGTGCAACTAGGCAAGGACACAAAATCTGAGGTAGAGCGATCTTACACCTCAAGAAAGGTAAAGCTCATGGACCAATCCATTTTTTCTTCTGTTTACTACTACTCAAGAAAGGTGATGTTTTTGTTTGCCCGTTGTGATTTAAAATGGAACAAGCTAATAAATAAGATATGTGGCTTTGCGTTGCATTGACCTGCCAAAGCCTTTGGTTTGATTTTTGTGAATTTCCATATGGGTATTATCAGTAGTTATGGGCCTTACGGCAAGAGTTGCTAGTCATTTTCAATCTATGCAAAGTGTAAATTGTAAAGTGAATGGCATATATGCAACTAGCTTTGCATTTTAAAACTTAATCTAGAGTTGATTTTGGATTTTTTTTATTATAGTTTATTTTCGAACATTTCCTATTAGAACTCATAAGTTATTTTTAACTATTAATAAGTGATTTCGTTTATGCTTGTAAAAGCAAAAGGATGAGGTTTTTCTCAGCTTACGTTGACAAAAGCACTACTTTCTTAGCTTATTATTTATCCTAATTCATCTCCTCCCTAGATTGTGAAATTGGTTCCATCGTTCTGTTCTGCTGTGCTTACTGTACTACTCATTTCGTTAGCATTTGTTTTTAGGAGAAGTATCAGAAGTTGATGAAGGCAAATGAAAAGCTCGAGAAGCAAGTTCTATCTATGAAGGTAACTAAACAACACTCATATTATTACCCTGACGCTTCATGCCAAACTATGCAAAGCAATGAAACTTAGTTAAGCATCAAAGGATCCGCATCTCTGATCCTGTTTCACTATAGTCCTGTACTTTTTTAAGGGTAAATGTGTATCTTTTCCTTGTTTAAATTACAGGACATGTATGAGCATCTGGTTCAGAAAAGGGGTAAGCTGAAGAAGGAGGTGCTGTCCTTGAAGGTATGTATACTCCTATATATACACTTGAAATCATCTGCACTTCACACATTATGATTTTCAAGCAAACTAAGAAATCATGTTCCCTGGGTATTTTAATTTGGTCCCCTTTGTTCTAATTATTCTGTTGTAGCTATCTGTACGTTACACAAATCTTGACCATCAATCTGTATCATTTTCAGGACAAGTACAAGCTTGTGCTGGAGAAGAATGATAAACTGGAGGAACAGATGACTAGTCTCTCCAGCTCATTCATATCTTTGAAGGTTAGTTGGTACTAGATTAGCACCCTTGCATGGCATTAGTAGTCCTTTCTGGGTTGTGTTTTGTCCCTGAAACATATGCCTTCCTCCAAATTGCTTGACACCACTGAATGTACAGGAACAATTACTGTTGACAAAAAGTGGAGATAACTTAAACATGGAGAAGGAGAGGGTAGAAGTGACTGTGGGCAAGCAAGAAACCGTTGTTCCCGGGAAGCCACCGTATGTTGATGGTGGTCGCCAGATCAGCCAGCAAGCAGATGCCACCGTTGTCCAAGTCGGCGAGAAGAGGACGGCGAGGAAGAGCAGCTTCCGCATCTGCAAACCACAGGGCACGTTCATGTGGCCACCACACATGGCGTCTGGCACGAGCATGGCCATCAGCGGGGGAGGCAGCAGCGACTGCCCCGCCGCCGCCGGACCGGATGAGCTCCCTCGCAGCAGCAGCTGCCCCAGCGCCGTGCCGGGGGCCCTCCCGCCGTCGTCGCAGGCTCCAGCTGAGGTGGTGGTCGCGTCGCCGCTGGACGAGCACGCGGTGTTCCCGGGAGGCTTCAGCACGCCGCCCTCAGCGTCGTCCACCAACGCCGCCGCCGCCGCCGCCGCCGCCAAGCTGCCCCCACTGCCCAGCCCGACGTCCCCTCTCCAGACGCGGGCCCTGTTCGCCGCCGGCCTCACCGTCCCGGCGTTGCACGACTTCCCCGGCCTCACGTTACGCCACGTGGTACGCTCAACTCAAACATCTCTGCACTGCATCCGCATCCGCATCGTCACTTCAGATGATTCTCCCAGAGAACTGGAACTCTGTTTCCTCGACCTGTGACACGCTGACCGAAAAAAAAAAGAAAAAAAAGAAAAAGAAAAACCATCCATTTCCTGGTTGATTCATGGCTGGCTGCTCGTCTGTCGATGTGCAGGACTCGTCTTCGCCGTCGTCCGCGCCTTGCGGTGCGAGAGAGAAGATGGCCCTGCTCGACGGAGACGGCCGGGGGATGAGCACCGTGGGCACCGAGCTGGCCCTGGCCACCCCGTCCTACTGCTGATCAAGTTTTCTCCCCCTTCCCTTCGATCTGCTTCGCCTCCTCCCGTCCCGCCCCATAATTAATCAACGGAACCAAATGCTTTCTGCTAGCTAGCTTAGGGCAGAGAAAAGATATAGTAACATATAAAGATAACAAAAAAAGAGATAGAAGAAAAATAAGGAACTCATAAAGATCTTTCTTTGTTGCAAACTCACGGTTACAGCTTACAACTTTGGTAGTAGCTGTTTCAGGTTGATTGGTCAGTTCTGGTGTTTGAGTTCAAGTCTGTACTGATCGATGCAATCTGGCCTGACAAATTTTGGTAGCCTGTTTTTTCTCTCTCCGGTAGTATGTGCCACAGCCCTTCGTGTGACACATTCGAAGTGGAATGTGTCCAGTTTTGTGATGGGCTCGGTGCACTATATTTTTGTCATGGATGACATTCATTATTCATATTAATTTGGTATAATTATAAGTCTGATTCTGTTTTACTGCAACTCTGTGTGCTTGCCGTGCCTTTCTCGAGCACTAGCTACAGCTGAAAGTTCCTTCAACATGTGCAGCAAATAACTCTGAATCTGATTCGTAACTGCATGCTTGACGAATCGAGGCTTGCAGCTTTATCCCCTTCTCTGAGAAGTGTGGATTTGAGTATTACTCGTGTCCAATCTTTTACATAAAGCTATGGCTTTGATACTCCCTCCGGTCTCAAATAATTGACACTGGTTACTACTCCTATTTATTTGGAAACTTTGACCATTCGTCTTTTTTTAAAAAAAATATTATGTATCGAAAAATATATTATATTCATGATGTATGACGTATAAATATACAATAGTATCATTTTCACTAATTATCAACTGATCGTTTAATTGTTATTAATCAATGATTAAAATTAAAATAGTAATAGTCAATGGTGATAAGTAAATAAAAACGGAGGATGTATTTGATACTTCTAAAATGGGTGAATGACCCTTTCCAAAAATAAAAAGTTAAAGAAAGTTCATTCCTTTATCGATCAGCTGACTATTGCCATCTCAATTTGACCATAAATTTCTTTAAGAGTAAATTCACAAAATCACAGTTATTTGGTAATTTTATATGTGTATCTTTACAAAACTACAATAATAACTGACATTCTTTTAACCGATAAGTAACTGTATACCATCATGTGTATGACGTTTGGGCCCAATTACCAGCACTCTGAGTACTGCGTATATGTATGCTAGGTGGGTAAACTTTTTAAACAAACAAAAATTACTCATCTTTTAAATGAAAGTCATATTATGATGAACAAAAGTTGAATGGTTATAATTAGATCTGACATACTTATAATTATTTATAAATTTTTCAACAAAACAACCGGTTATAATTAAATTTAAACAGTGTTGTTGTCATCAATTATTCAAGAATGGAGGAGATATAAAATGAATAAAAATACTTGGCAGTATGGGCGATGGGCGGTTTGGGCTCCTCCCGGGCCATTTCCTTCCATGGTTTAGTTAGAGCATCTCTCGAGAGAGAGCCAAAAAATCTAGTCTTAATTTTTTTTATATTCGTAGCTATCCCGAAATAATTCTACCACTAAATCTTCCCAACTCCAATAATCCTCCTACTTTTACTGGTTGGAGTGATTGGTAACACCAAAAAAGACCTTTAAACCTGACTCATTTTGTAGGTTAGTATTAGGAGCAAGATAAAATTAGGAAAATGTACTTGACATTATTAGATATCAATTTATAGACTAATTTTCTAAAAATAAATTTTAGGTCATATATTAGACACTGTCGGAGATGCTCTTATAAATGTTTAGGCAGAGTGAACCCAGAACAAAAATTATCAGAGTTCTATACATGTCATAACACATATAATAATCTTATTTAAACTAATAATATAATTAATATAGACTAAATCAACTAAACAATAGAATTCTATCTAGAATCCTGTGACCCTGGGTAGCATACTATAGAAACGCCCCTGTGTTTAGGTATAAACCACATGAATGTTTTTTTCCATTAAAATGATATGAATACAACTATAATATAATTATACTAATATAATTACAATATAGCTGTCATATAAGTAAGGTTTAATGATTTTTATTTACATAAGACTTACATATTAACTCTATAATACTTATATTTACACTACAAGCTAGTTAAATTATAATTACGCTGTAATTAAATATAATTATATTCGTGTGATTTTAGAGAAAAAAAACGCTCGAGTAATATAGAAGACACTCCCAGCATAGAAGCAAGCAACAGTTTCGTGGCTGCCAAGTTTTTCGTCGCTCCTTTCCGGCCAGGTCCAAGTGAGTGCCAAGCAAGTTTCACTCTTACTAAAGAGGCTTTCCGTTTAATCTCGGATCCGACGGCAGCTGATCCACCCGAACGCGGATCCAACGGCAGCAGAGAGCTTCCTTGCCCGCTACGTAGTAATCGATCCCAACGGGCCCAACCGGCCCACTACTAGTTCACTATACTACACGTTGATGAAATGGAACAAAAAGGCCTGAAAATTCTGGAACCTTCGGACTCGCCGCCCACTTCTTCTCCCCCATTTCCTCACCCGGAAAGCCCAAACCCTAACGCCGCCGACGGCGACCGCAATGGCGGCGGCGGCGGCGGACCCTCGGCGGGTGCGCAACACGTGCATCCTGGCGCACGTAGACCACGGCAAGACGACGCTGGCCGACCACCTCGTCGCCTCCTGCGGGGACGGGCTCGTCCACCCGAGGCTCGCCGGCCGCCTCCGCTTCATGGACTACCTCGACGAGGAGCAGCGCCGCGCCATCACCATGAAGTCCGCCGCGGTCGTGCTCCACCACGCGGGGCACCGCGTCAACCTCATCGACTCGCCGGGGCACATCGACTTCTGCTCCGAGGTCTCCTCCGCCGCGAGGCTCTCCGACTCGGCGCTCATCCTCGTCGACGCCGTCGAGGGCGTCCACATCCAGACCCACGCCGCGCTGCGCCAGGCCTTCCTCGAGCGCCTCCGCCCCTGCCTCGTCCTCAACAAGCTCGACCGCCTCATCTCCGAGCTCCACCTCACCCCCGCCGAGGCCTACACGCGCCTCCACCGCATCATCTCCGACGTCAATTCCATCCACTCCGCCCTGCGCTCCCACTCATACTTCTCCCTCCTATCCTCCCTCGACGACCACCCCTCCTCCAGCTCTTCTTCCTCGCCGGACGAGCTCCCCGAGGACGTTGATCAAGACGAGGAGGACGCCTTCCAGCCACAGAAGGGGAATGTTGTCTTTGCCTGTGCCCTTGATGGCTGGGGCTTCCGCATTCACCAGTTTGCTGAATTCTATGCTGCCAAGCTCCCCAACATCAACGCCAATGCCTTGCTCAAAGGACTCTGGGGTCCGCGATACTTCCATAAGAAGAAGAAGATGATTATGGGGAAGAAAGGGATTGAGGGTGGGGACGCTCAGCCGATGTTTGTGGAATTTGTCCTCAAGCCTCTTTGGCAGGCATATCAGGGAGTGCTGAGCGAGAATGGTGAGTTGGTGAAGAAGGTCATTGCAAACTTCAATTTGAATGTTCCGCAAAGAGAGCTGCAGAACAAGGACCCAAAGGTGGTTGTGCAGGCTGTAATGAGCCGCTGGCTGCCGCTTGCTGATGCAGTGATGACAATGGTGGTGGAATGCACGCCTGACCCTGTTGCCGCTCAAGGGGTCAGGGTTGCAAGGCTTATGCCAAAGAGGGAGGTTGCACCAGAGGATGCTGCTGGTTGCCCTGATGTTGTTGCGGATGCAGAGAGTGTCAGGAGCTGTGTGGAGGCCTGCGATGCGAGATCAGATGCACCAGTTGTGGTGTATGTGTCAAAGATGTTTGCTGTGCCATATAAAATGTTGCCATTCAAGGGGGTGGATGGGGTGCTGTTGAACCACCAGGGGGCCAATGAATCTGAGGAGTGTTTTATGGCATTTGCAAGGGTCTTTTGTGGGGTCCTTCGTGCAGGGCAGAAGGTATTTGTGCTGTCGACACTGTATGATCCGATGAAAGGGGAAGCAATGCAGAAGCATGTACAGGAGGTGGAGCTGCAATACTTGTATGAGATGCTTGGGCAGGGCCTGAGGCCAGTTTCTAGTGTGGGTGCTGGGAATGTGGTTGCAATCCAAGGACTTGGTCATCATATATTGAAGAGCGCTACATTGTCATCCACAAAAAATTGCTGGCCTTTCTCAAGTATGATGTTCCAGGTGTCTCCAATGCTTAAGGTTGCAATTGAGCCCTCCAACCCAGCAGATTTGGGAACCCTTGTTAAAGGGCTTAAACTTCTCAACCGGGCAGATCCATTTGTTGAGTACACTGTCTCGCAGAGAGGTGAGCATGTTCTTGCTGCAGCTGGGGAGATACATTTGGAGAGGTGTAAAAAGGATTTGGAGGAACGATTTGCAAAGGTTAAATTGGTGGTCTCAGACCCCCTTGTATCCTTTAAAGAGACAATTGAAGGTGAAGGCCTTGCCTTGATGGATAGTTTGAAGACTCCACGGGAATTTGTTGAGAGAACAACTCCAAATGGGAGATGCACCGTAAGAGTTCAGGTCTTGAGACTTCCAAATGCACTCATTAAGGTTCTTGAGGAAAGTGAACAGTTGCTTGGTCAAATAATTGAGGGGAAAACCGCAAAGAGGAATGGTGTGTTGGATCCACATCTTTCTCAGGATGATGGTGATTCTGCTGCAACGCTTAGGCAACGACTGATCAGTGCCATAGACAGTGAATTGGAAGCATTTTCTGGGCAGGTGGATAAAGAAAAGCTTGACAGGTATAGGAATACTTGGCTTGGATACCTCCGAAGAATCTGTTCACTTGGTCCTTGGCAGGTTGGTCCAAACCTCCTGCTCTTGCCCGATGTGAAATCAAGTGACAGTGTGATAACCACTCAAGATGGAAGGGAGGGAATTCTTGTGCGTGGTATAACTCATGTCTCTGAGAGATTAGGTTTTGTGTGTGGATCTGATGCTGAAGATAAAAATGATCTCGATGACAGTGAACCATCAGCAGATATTCCTGAATCATTACATCTAGAATCTGTGGCACTGAGAAACTGCGTAGTGTCAGGATTTCAATTAGCAACAAATGCAGGGCCACTATGTGATGAGCCTATGTGGGGTCTAGTATTTGTTGTTGAGCCTTACATATTCTCTGATCACTCTGATGTTGCAAATCACTCTGAACAGTACAACATCTTTAGTGGTCAAGTAATTACCGCTGTCAAGGAAGCATGTCGAGAAGCTGTTGTTCAGAACAAGCCAAGGCTAGTTGAAGCCATGTATTTCTGTGAACTGACCACACCAACAGAACAGTTGGGTGCCACATATGCAGTTCTTAGTAGGAAGCGGGCAAGGGTTCTGAAAGAGGAGATGCAAGAAGGAACCTCTTTATTTACTGTGCACGCGTACTTACCAGTTGCTGAGAGCGTTGGATTTTCTAATGAGCTCAGGAGTGTAACAGCTGGTGCAGCCAGTGCTCTGCTTGTTCTTAGCCACTGGGAAGCTATTCCTGAGGATCCTTTCTTTATGCCAAAAACGCAAGAAGAGATTGAAGAATTTGGAGATGGTTCCAGCATTGGGCCAAACCTAGCTAAGAAGCTTATGAATTCTGTCAGGCGAAGGAAGGGGCTTCATGTTGAAGAGAAGGTGGTTGAGCACGGCACAAAACAGAGGACGCTTGCAAAGAAGGTGTAGTTATTTTGTTTGTTTCAAATTTTGTCCTGATGAAACAAAATATAATCAAATACGAAAATCAATGTGACCACATGTTTTGTTATGCTGATCTTATTGAAAATATGTATTCTCTTTTATTCATGCATGCCGTTTATTTCCTAGAGAAGGATTATGAATGAGTTTGTGTTTTGCTGCTCTTTCTTATTAGAGTGCTGCGATACTGCAAAATATGCCATGCTTCTGTCTTATAGAATAACTTGTACATCGTTAGATTAAAAAGATTGACAATATACTGCGTGGTCCTTTCATGAAGGAAAATGTTAGGGAGTGATTGGGGAAAACCAAATGACATTTAAAAATGAAGTAAAGTACATGGCCGGTCCTTAAACTTGTGACGTGGTATCACTTAGATCCATAAACTTAAAAAATACACGTCTAGATCTATGAACTTGTTTTAATGTAACATTCAGGTCCATAAACTTGTTTTAAAAGTATTATTCAGATTCATGAATTAATGTACCATTCAGGTTCGTAATTTTATACGTTAAAACGAGTTTATAGATCTTTTTAAGTTTATGGACCTAAGTGTGGTACTGTGCCACAGGAACCGGCTATGTACTTTACTCTTACCAATAAAAATAATTTTTGAATAAACCTTTTATATACATGTTCTTGGTGATCTGAAAGCTATATACATATTCTTAGCGATCTAAAAACTAAGACTGAAAAATAAAATTATAATAAAAAGGTAAAATCTACTTTAAATTTAAAGTTTAAAATTTAAATGGTTTATAAGTATAACCGAAGCAAAAATATATACTCCCTAAATTATGTTTGACGCCGTTGACTTTTTTATAAATATTTGACTATTCGACTTATTCATTTTTTTATCAAATATATAAAGCTATACATATACATAAAAGTATATTTAATAATAAATAAAATGATATAAAAATAATTAATAATTTTATAAATTTTTTGAATAAGACGAATAGTCAAACGTATATAAAAAAGTTAACGGTGTCAAATATTTAGGAAATAAGTGAGTACACAATAAGAGCAGGTACAATAGCAGGCTATAAGCCGGCTGTAAACATATTTTAATGAGAGAAGAAAGAAGAACAGTGAGCTATAGATTTATAGCCAGCTATAGTACGGACTTCAAGACTCAATATGTGTATGACAGATGAGACGTTGTAGTATATGTTTTGAAGGTAACTATTGTATTAATTAGATCTTAGATTAGCTATAGATGAATTGGAGCTAATAGCTGACCATATTTAACTTAGCTCTAACAGCAGCAAGAGACCTGCCCTGCGGCTTGCCTGTTCCATAGCTAGTGGATGGGTTGGGGGGCTGAAATATAAAATCTGTGTAGTCCATTTAGAATAACATGCACCGTGGAAAGAGTATCTCTAAATGTAGCGTCATCTACGTGACACACTGAGACCACTCACTCATACGATGAGATATATTTATACGTGAGATGTTTGAATTACGTTTTCAATCCTGTTGCTCAAGATGGTTTGAAGCAAATTGCATCAATTATTTCAAATATCAAAAAACACAATTTCAATTATAAAGAACTCCACGTTGCAATGGGAAGCATTAATGAGTATGCCTCAAAATATGGCATTTAATACCACTCCTTTTTTCATATTATAAATATTTTTGGTACTACCTTCCGTAGATCAATAAAAATGTTTTTTTATATATGTTCAGATTCACCCGTATCCCTATGAACATAATAAGGACTAGAACATCTTATAATAAAACAGTAAATAGTTTGACAGATGGATGGAAGTATACGGTGCTAACAACGGAAATAGAACTCAAGGTTGTATAAGCGTTTCTATGTTTTGTAGTAGGATTTATATGTTGTTATTATCCTCCAAGAAGAAAACAAAAGAGACAGAGCACATGCACATGATCTTAAATTATAATCCTTTATGTATGCGAAGTTCAAAGATAAAACAATAGTTGTCACTTAAACATATCTAATCAATTTATTAAATGCCATGCTAGTATGTTAACAGTCCAAATGGTCATATATTACTTACATTGAATGGTTCTCAAAATCAACATGATAGAAAGTATGCACGTGAAAAATCATGCCCTGAGAGTGCCTAGTTACATACAACCAGGGCTAGACCAAGTTTTGCCCCTCAAAACCTCAAAACAGGGCCAAATTGGCCTGTAAAATCTATAATTCGCTACAGATTCTTCAGAGATTATTAGAATACACCAAAAAATGTGGCAGCAGCAAAGAGCAAAAAAAGTACTCCTCCTATCAGGCCAACCTGGGAAAAAAAAAAGAAAAATGTACCTTCATAAGTCAAATAACCAAAATCGCAAAAAAAAAATAATCAGAGCACTAATAATTAAATCAAAACGAACAAACAGCCAAAATTGGTATGCTTTTCTGTCTAACATCAGCTGCTTCAGAATCGTCACCCTTGTTTACCCATAACCGCACAGAAAACTTTAGCTGTCTTACCAGCTTCTCAGATAGGTAGTTGGCCAAGAATGCTCCCCCAACAATTGCAAGGGATGTTGCAACCAAATGTCCAGCTATGGCTCCGCTGGCGACGCCAAAAGGAGACTACAAATTTAAGAGGAGGGCGGTTTATGGTATTGCAAATCTAAACTAAAATATACAAATGCATTATGTTGCTATGTCTCGTACAGACCTGAGCAGCACCTAACGCAATTGTAGCTAGCATAGAGCGATCTCCCCACTCCTGCAAAAAAAAAAAAAAAAAAAAAAAAAAAAAACACGAAAAATTATTTGGTGAGCAATAACAAGATAATTTACAATTTGAAAGGATAAAATACCAATCTCCCAGAAGTGCTTGAAAATTATTCTCAGTGCATGAGAATCAACTTACTGCAAAAAAAACAAGGCTGAAAGACTTCCAAAGGACCTCAAGAGGACTGGTTAACTTTTTTGACACCTGCAACAAAGCACAAACAAACTTTAGTTCAAAAAAAAGGGGAAAGGCACAAAACTTCTTTTTGATACTAAAGCTTTGCCAAGAAATAATCAGTCTCAATGTTTCGCTGGAATTAAGAATAAGTGAAACGACCTATTAATGCTTAAAATCTAATTTGTGGATAAAACTTTTATATACATGTTTTGGCATATCTAAAAGTAAATGCTGAAAAATAAACTGCAATGGAAAAACCCCAAAGTCAACTCCAAATTTAAATTCTAAAGTTCAAATTTTGGCTTATAAGCATAAGTGAAAAGATGAGCCTAATTTTAATAATTCTCAAGATCAGCAAATACAAACTTTCCAAATCTTTGGTTGGCTACTGCATACCTCCACCTTTGCAGATTGCCAGAAAGTAAATCTAAAACCAAAGTAGTTATAAGATTTGATAAGAAATTCTTCATAGAATGAACATTCTATAAAAGTACAACCTTCTCCTTGACAAGCTCCTCGGCCTCAGCCAATTCCCCAGATTCAGAGTTTCCCTGAAGATTTCCATTTGTATTATCTGGAAGTTGCCATGCATCTTTTATTGACTTGAAACCAAAAAATGCCAGGAGGGCAATTGCTGCATACTCTCCTATAGGTAACGCTGCAAAAAAAAAAAAAAATTGTATTAACAAGTATGTCCATTAGGATATCGGAGACACGTATCAGAACTTCCAAAAGTAAACCCAAGGACATACAAAATGCCAAATATGCATACTAAAAACTACAAAGAAATACTGCTAGAGAAAGCATAGTATTTTATACTTGTTTGAAATTGTGCTGGCACAGACTGGAAAATCCTTCCAATTATAACACTCACGATGGTCATCAGGGAAAGAGCAGCCATTGACCCAAGTAAAACCTGCTCATAAAATTCACAAGGTATATAGATGTTAAAATAGTTACTACCTAAAGGACCACATATTTCTATACAAATTTAAAAAAAGATAAATATATGAAGGGCAAATATACCACTCCAAAACACCATCATTAAAAACTAAAACCATGAAACCACAACTACAAACAAGCGCTACTAAACCCAGCAGTCTTGTGGCCTGGTTGCACCTTTGTCATATCCCATCAAACAGCTGCCTTCCCCACCTGAACTCAGGCTGCAGCCATCACTATCTAGGACGAGGAATAAGTGGCTATAGGATTGTTGTATAATCAGGGCTCTCTCCAGTGGCAAGTGGAGTGTTATGGACCCATGAACCATAAAGCATATAACATGATTTTCTGCACTACCAACAGTATATCAGTATCACTTTGAGCATTTTTTTCCATGAAGAAATCAGATCAATCAGCACATGCCTTTTCCTTTGGACTGTTTGCAATTACAGATGCATGTGTTTGATTAAATATAATTCAGTTATAGGTAAAAGCAAGCTTTTGGCTTTTCTTAAAATGACAAAGTGATCACTCTGGGTTGGCCTATACATTTAGTCCTGTAGTGAACAAAATGCAGGTGCTTTGGAGTGCAACGTAAACAATTTTGTACATGGAAGAACAGATAAAAAGAAGAGAGCCATACTGTGAAGAGCAAAACAAACAACTTAAATAATTAACAATAACATGAGAAAGGTCTCAATCTCCAGGTTCAAACATACCAATGCTCTCTGATATTGCATAGCAAGAAGTGCAGCGATGAAAAATGTCTGCAATATGTCAACAGAAAGGTCAGCGGTCAGCCAAACAAAATTTCTTGGTTTACTCAACCATATTAAGAATATAGCATAAGATTTTACAGTATAGCAAAGTGTTTATTGAACATAGCTCCAAGCACAGAGAACACTGCAGAACTTGTAGATACATCAAAACTGGTAGTTTTATAAGGGAAAAAACTAGGAGCTACAGCACAAGGTATAACTCCAAAACAGTGGTATTAAGTAACTCATTATCAAGGTAATGCAGATCCAGTTTTATTCAGTTGATACTCAATTTGTCAAGTCTACATATCATAATTTTGGAGCACAAAAGTAGATAAGAAACAAGGTCTCATCATCCATCAAGTATTCAAGTTGCAACAAAAAATACATAGGAAAGAAATGAAACATAGACATTGGTCAGTAATACCAAATGTGGGTGGACTCCAGATTTGAGAGATGGAGCATCAGAGTAAAAAAATCGAAGGTCCATAATTAGTCAAAATATCAGAAATTCAGTTTAGTTAGTTAAATTAGTAACCCCAATAGAGTTATGAAACATTCCCTTGCACTATGGGTATTTTAGCTAAAACAAAATGACAAATATTTTGTACTTTAAAGAAGGTAGCATCCTGTCATGTATCTAGAAGGATAAAGAAAGAGAAAATGTCAACTTAGATGGACTGCATACCTTATCCCCAATCTCTGATACAAAAATTAGTGTAAATGCTGCAGTGAAACCTGACTTTGCAAGCATTGCTACAACTGCAGATGGCTGTCCTTTGAAGAAAACAATAAAAGCAGATGCCACGGCACATAGAAGTATCCCAGCTGCAATGGATTGTGGGTAACGAGATCCTGAAGGTAGTTTTGTTCTGCCATCCAATGCCAATTATACTAGTGCTATTTAGATGAGGATGGATGAAGATTTGAATTAAAGATAGTAGAAAACGAAAACTCACGGTTTGTTTGAATTGCTGGTAGTGGAACTATCCAAATGTTCCCCATGGTTACCTGCTTCACCTCCTTCATAGCTTCCAGCTCCTACATTTACATTGGATGTTTGCACTCTAACATTGTGACGTATTGGTCTCAACCATGGCAATCTACATCTTACTGCTGAAAGAAAACCGTGCAATTAAAATATTTATAATGATACCTGCCCAAATTCAAACAAGAAATCTTAAATAATACAGAATCATTATGACAGGAAGTAGCACCACAAGAAGGTTGTAGGTAGTGGTATGAATCTGAGTGTCTTTTGATACAAAAATGGTTTGGACATGAATGCATAGAATGGCATTCATAATGAACAGTACGGTCAACTTCATCAGCAAGTTTCACAAAGAGAAATGGATGCTTGCACTTGATTTGAGACATGGACAACAATCATATCTTTCGCAAAAGGTCACTGGAATTGGATGAGTAAAAAATCTCAAAAATGGAATTTATGTTTAAAAACATCTTGTAGATGCATAGCAGTACATTTTTTGTACCGCACTTCTCAATGTCACACTCAAACTCCAGCTGTATTTAGAGCTTCAGCGCGAGTAGTGACAGGAACAACAGGCAAGCTGGAATTCACGGCAGAGCCTAGGACGAGATGTGTTCCAAGTGAAACTGAGGCCAAGAATGACGGTGGATGTACAATGTGGGGGTGCAGCGACTTAGGCATGTCGGCAAAGCCCAGCGCACAGTGTAGCACAAGAAAGGTTGAGCTTGACTAGGCAATATAGCTAAGATTGAGGTCGAAGCATAGACTGACCCCAGCAAAGACAGGTACAATACAATTAGCTATAGCAAGGCACAAGAATTCAACTAGCAGTTGAAAAATAAAAGGACTGCTATGTTTCACTAGAGTACAGCTAGAATATGCGTCACTAAACTAAAATATCTAAAATTTAGAGCAGAGAGAATTCGGTTCATATGATCGGAGCTCTCCACTTGTCACGCTACAAGGTTAAGGTAGTACTACTACTAGTGCTGCAGCAGTATCCAACACTAGGTTCACAATCACTACAAATCCAACGCTTAATTACGGGGTACGGAACGATTTCCCGTGGAGAAACCTGCACCTTAGGAAGGTGGGGGAGGGGGGGGGGGGTGGAGCGCCGACGCTTACCCAGCGGCGCCGGTGGCCGGGTCGACGGTTGGGGCGGTCCACGGCGGGGCTTCGTCGAGGGGGAAGGGAGGAGCAGGGGCGCGGGGCAGGCGGAGAGCGCGGGCGACATGCCGGTCGATGGCGTCGCCGGAGGAAGGGGAGCCCGGAGGTGAGGCAGAGGAGGAGGGAGGAGGGGAGGAATGGAGGCCGCTCCGGCTGCCTGCCTGAGCGGAAGGAAGGAAGGAAGGCGACGGCCTCGGCGCTTCGCGTAGCCTCGTCTCGTCTCTCTCGGTTGGGCTGCTCGGGCTCTCTGGGCCCGCTTTAGATGGGCCGGGACTCGCCTCGTCTCTCTCGGTTGGGCTGCTCGGGCTCTCTGGGCCCGCTTGTAGATGGGCTGGGCCCAGCCCCGATCTGTGTAAATGCTGGTCTGTTGGGCTTATTGGGCCTGAAGGCTAACTTGGTCAATGCCGCAATTTCAGTGCTTGGAACTGCATCGCCATCACGGGCTGTGGCGGCGCATGGGATTGGCCATGTCAAAGTAGAGACGGATTTGAAGTCAAAATCTATAGGTTGAAACTGACTTCGATTATTTATCCGCTTTACACACATACTTTCTAAACAGTTAAATAGAGTTTATTTTTTCAAAGAATTCTCTATATAGAAGTTATCATCAGTAGATTCTTAGTATTTAATTTCATTATTTATATCATTAAATAATTATAAAAAATACAGATAATCATTCATCGTTTATCTACATAAATAACACATCATGGCTATAAAGCTTAATATGTAATATGTCACATTATTATCATCCACAATTCATTAGATTATAAATATTAATATACAAGCATATCAAATCATCATCCTCTATATCACTTTCATAATATTTCAACACATATTCATCCGCCATCTAATAATATTTAGCTAAATTTTATCCATATATCCACTGCCGTCTTTATTTCATTTTTTGTTTGGTTATGCCATTATATTTTCCATTTCAAAAATAAGCTGGGATGCTTGACGGTGGATCTTACATGAAAAATGTAACTTGTGTTGATATGTACACTTTCTAGACATGTTTCGGCTTATCTGCTTTTAGTTTCTTCACTGTCAACCTTTCGGTTGCTATTATTTTAAGACTTACCTGTGTTGATATGACTTTGCAACAGAAGGCCGAAAGCGTCAGAGCAACTCGTTTTTTGAACTAATCCAAATTGTTAAGTATGGTTGCCATGCATATATGCGTGGCTGTTGCTAGCTTGTTTCGTTTAGTTAGTTAATTAAGACTTAACTGGTCATGTACGAGAAAGGCCAACTAAATTAGCCCAAAGAGACCACGCTGTTAGATTAATTGATTGCATCCATAAAAATAGATTATGAATTTAAACCTAATCTATATATATGATCACCAATTAATTCAGATGCGGAAATTAAACATTGACCTGCGGACGTAGCCATAGATTTTTTCTCTTCTTTTCTTGATCTCTGCCTTTTCTTCCTTGTCGCCGGCGAGATCAGATCGCCAGTGATCTGTTCCGAACCTCCGACCTTCGGGTCTCCAACGGCACTGGCCTGAAATCGTCACACGAAACCCTTCCAGCGCATCTCTGATCGGGAGAGATTGATTTTGAATTTCTGGTTGCGAGAATAAGCGACACGAGCGTCCCCATGGGCTCCTCTTCTTTTATATAGCACTGGTGGGCCTCGGGGCTTTTCCTAATCCGATTCTGACCCGTAACCACTGATCGCAGTTACGGCCCATGAGGGTTACGAATTTAGAGTTAGAGATAGATTACGGATAGGATTACGGCGGTTATATCCTTTCCTAAATATCGGCTAACCGATAAATTAACCAACATTCTCCCCTTGATTTAGAGGTTAATTACGAGTCCATCATATAATACAGCTCCCCAAAGCAATGTGTCACAACAACATTTAGCATCATTGAGACGACAAGACTTATAGTTCACTATATCACACAAATAAACCCTTGATTAATTAAGCGGGGGTTGATTGAACTTAATTGCCCCGGTTTTCAGGATCATATTCAAGGTCATTACACAATCTCATGTTGGCCACATGTTCTTTGAACAAATTGGGAGGTAAGCCTTTAGTTAACGGATCCGTAAGCATTGATTTAGTGTTTATGTATTCAACTTTAATTGTTTAATCATGTACTCTATCTTTCACAACATGGTATTTAACGTCAATGTGCTTGGCAGCTTCACTTGACTTGTTGTTACTCGTATAGAAAACCACGGCCTCATTGTCGCAGTACATTGTCAGTGGTCTTTCAATGCTGTCAACCACTTGTAATCCCGGGATAAAATTTTTAAGCCATACAGCCTGCCCCGTTGCATGATAACATGCCACAAATTCTGCCTGCATTGTCAGTGTTTGTTTAGTACTTTTCCATGAAATGGCTCCCCCGCAAGAGTGAATATATACCCAGAAGTAGATTTCTTGGTATCTAAACACCCTGCGAAGTCAGCATCCGAATAGCATGTAACTTCTAGCTTATCAGATTTTTTGTATGTGAGCATGTAATGTTTAGTTCCTTGCAAATAACGCAATACTTTCTTTACTGCCTTCCAGTGGTCCATACCTGGTTTAGACATATATCTGCCAAGCATCCCGGTTACAAAACGCCAAGTCTAGTCGCGTACAAACTTGAGCATACATTAAGCTTCCGACAGCTGAAGCATATGGTACCTTAGTCATTTCTTTTTCTTCCAATTCATTTCTCGGACTTTGGAATGAACCAAATTTGTCCCCTTTCATAATTGGAGCAGGTGATGTCGATCATTTGCTCATATTATATCTTTCCAATATTCTGGAAATATATAATCTCTGAGATAATCCTAGCACCCCTTTGGACCTGTCTCGGTGAATCTCGATACCCAAAACGTATGATGCATCACTGAGATCTTTCATATCAAATTTCGATGACAAAAATTCCTTGGTTTCTCGCAGCAGATTCTTGTCACTGCTTGCTAATAAAATGTCATCTATATAGAGTACTAGTATAATAAATTTCCCACCTTTAATTTTGGTATAAATGCAGTTGTCCACCTTATTTTTCTTAAATCCGAATTACTTGATAATTTCATCGAACTTAAGATTCCATTGTCTTGACGCCTGTTTAAGTCCATAGATGGATTTTTTAAGTTTGCATCCCATATGGCTCTTTCCTTCCACAACAAAACCTTTCGATTGAGCCATGTAAGCATTTTCATTTAAGTCACCATTTAGAAATACTGTTTTCACATCCATTTGATGGAGTTCTAAATCATAATGTACCACTAGCGCCATGACAATTCTGAATGATCTTTCTTAGAGACAGGAGAAAACGTTTCATTGTAATCAATTCCTTCTCTCTGTGAAAAACCCTTCGCCGCAAGTCTTGCTTTGAATCGTTCATATTTCCTTTGGAGTCCAATTTAGTTTTGTAGATCCATTTGCAGCCTACTGTTTTTACTCCTTTAGAAATTTCTACTAGATCCCACACTTTATTTTGGCTCATTGATTTAAGTTCATCTTCCATGGCTTGAATCCACTTGGATGAATTTTGACTGCTTATGGCATCTTTAAATGAGGTGGGGTCATCTACCTTCCCAATATCTTCACCCATGTAAATTTCATAATAATCAGGGGTGGCAGATCTCCTGTTCCGTTGTGATCGTCTTAATTCTTGATTTTCATTATTGACCACAGACGGTTTAGGATCAGGTTGCGGAATTTCTTCGTTCATTATGTATCACAGGACTCTGTTGAGGTTCATTATTTTCATGGGTTTTGGTATTTTCCTCAGCATTAATCGTAGCTCCAACAGTGGGAACTACAGTTTGTGGTACATTATGAAAAATAGGGACATTATTCTCTTGGATTTTCGGAGGAGAAGAAACATTCACCCGAATTTCCTCAAGATTAATTTCCCTTTCCTGTGAACTCCCCCTTTCATAATTTTCCAAGAAGAAAGCGTGTCTGGTTTCTACAAATTTAGTGACACGGTCTGGACAATAAAATCGATATCCCTTAGAATGCAACGGGTAACCAATAAAATGGCAACTCATAGTCTTGGGGTCTAATTTCTTTAATTGGGGGTTGAATAATTTAGCTTCTGCACGGCAGCCCCACACTTTCAAATAATTCAATGTCGGTTTTCTTCCGGTCCATAATTCATACGGAGTTTTCGGCACCGACTTGCTTAGAACTCTGTTTAGTATATGTGCAGCCGTTTTTAATGCCTCAATCCATAATTTATTTGATAAGTTAGAGTGACTAAGCATGCTCCGCACCATCTCCATGAGTGTGCGGTTGCGTCTTTCTGCCACTCCATCTTGTTGAGGCTCTCCAGGCATGGAATATTGAGCAATAATGCTATGAATCTGAAGATATTGAGCAAATGGACCAGGACTTTGCCCAAATAGAGCATGTTTCCCATAGTATTCACAACCACGGTCCGATCTCACTATTTTAATTTTTGCGTTGTGCTGGTTTTTAACCTCTGTTTTGAATATTTTGAATTTTTCAAGAGATTCAGAACAATCGCTTATGGGGTAAATATATCCATAACGGGAGTAATCATCCGTAAATGTGATGAATAAATGAAAACCATCTACAGATGTCACTGGGAACGGTCCACAAATTGCACTGTGAATTATTTCTAGTGGACTCATGCTACTAGTGGCTCCTTTCTTAATTGATCTAGCAAATTTTCCTTTAACGCAATCTATGCAATGATTAGCGTCAGAAAAATCTAAGGGGAGTAATAATTCTTCTTTAATGAGACGTTCGATTCTCTCCCTAGAAATGTGGCATAAGCGACAGTGTCATAATTTCGATGAAGTCTCATCTTTATCATTGCATGCATTTATTGCATTATCATCCAAAGAGAGCAAGTAGAGTTTGTCTCACACGAAGGCAGAACCAATGACTTTTATTAAGATGTTTAATGTAAGAGGCTCTCTTGGAAAAATAACAGTTATATCTTGACTCTGCTAGGACTCTAACTGAAATAAGATTCCTTTTAACGGAAGGAGCAACTAAGATATTATTAAGTATTAAATTGTAGCCACTGAGGAGCTTGAGTGTGAGGTCTCCAAGCCTCCACTTCAATCTCCGCTCAATCAACTACTCTTAGGATGTGCTCCCCCTTTCTTAGCGTCTAGACGACATTCAATCCCTGTAATGAATTAGTAACGTGCAGTGGCACCTAAGTCAATCCACCAAGAGTTATGGAAAGACTCAATAAATTGGAATTATTAACATTAGATATTTTATTAATCTCATTTATAATTTTCCCGGCCAATTAGTCCTTAAAGCGAGGACAGTTCCTGTGCCAATAGCACATAAGGTGCTGTGAGGATTATTAAATTTTAGCCCAGCTGAAGCTTGAGGGCTTGGTTGAGCAGCATTATTCCCTCCTTGTTTGTGAGGGCGGTGTGACTTGCTTTTTTTTTTCTTTGATCAAAATAATATATGTATAAAATGAATGCTTCCCCAAATCTAGTCACCGTTGGGCAGAAAAGACTTAGAAAATATTAAAATAAACCCTTAATTACATCATCGTTGGGCAGAAATAATCAAGGAAAAATTAATCATATTTAAAATGACGTGAAACCATAAATAACGTTGGTCGGTAAATAATTTCACATCATGTTCTTTCTAGCAAACTTCCCGTTGGTTGCATTTGACTAGACATGATTTTTTAAAAAATGATCAAATATATTTTTATCAATTTTTCACCAATTTTAAATGGCTCAGGAAAGAATATAAAATAATGAATTCTTTCTAGCAAACTTCCCGTTGGTTCCATTTGACTAGAAATAATTTTCTAAATAATTAAATATATGTTATTAATTTTTTTAAGTAATTTTAAATGGCACAAAAGGAATAAAAGAGTAATTTATGTAATTTTAAAGTAATAATCATGATAAATAAATTTAAAATTAGCCCAGGAAGGATAAAAGAATTTATGCAAAAAAACAATTAAATATATATTTTAATTTAAAGTTAAGGTTGGCCCATATTATTACCGAGTCGGGCCGCATGGTCGGCCGGCCTGTTAAGCGACGCGCGCACAAGCGTTGGACGCCAGCCCAGCCGATGCAACGGCCTAATAGGCCGAGGCAGCCCAGGCGACGGCGTGAAGAAGCGGTGAGCGCCGGCCCATTTAACCGAGACGGCCCATTAGCGGCGGCGGTCCAGGAATTAATTAATTAATTTATTTTTATCAGCTTTCTTGTAACCGTCCGATCTGATCGGACGGCTGAGCTCCGGCGCGGCATGGATCAAAACACTCCCAGCCGGCCAAAACCCTAGTTCCAGTATTTTCTTCGGTTCCCCATCTCTCTCTCTCTCCTTTCTTGATTCTTCTCCGGCGGCGGGCGGCGAGCACCCGGCGGCGGGGATGTCAGCGGCGCGGCGGTCCGGCGAGGAGTGCGCGCGGCACTCAACTCGCCGGCTGGGGGGGCGTGCGCGCCCGGAGGCGGCGGCTGCGCCCAAGCCGGCGGCTTTATTCCCATCAGCGCGATGGACCGGCTGACGGTGGCGGCGCGCGCGGCGAAGCCAGCGCGGCCGAAGAGAGCCGAGACGACTGCGACCGCACGTGCACGCGTACGGGCAAAGCTCGCACGGCGCAGCGGCGGTGGTGGCGGCCGCGCGCGCTCGCGTACGTGCGCACAGGCAAAACCCGCACGGCACAGCGGCGGCGACGACGACCAAGCTCGCACACTCGTGGACGCACGTGGGGGCAGAGCC
This sequence comes from Oryza brachyantha, assembly GCF_000231095.2. Taxonomy (NCBI): domain Eukaryota; kingdom Viridiplantae; phylum Streptophyta; class Magnoliopsida; order Poales; family Poaceae; genus Oryza; species Oryza brachyantha. The sequence goes on from NC_023165.2 coordinate 20,906,354, forward strand.
CTCATGGTGCGACGGCGGCGGCGGCTAATTTCCTGGTATGGCAACAGCAGCAGTCGTGGCGGCGACACGCAGTGGCCGAAGCCCACGCGACGGCGACGACGACGACTACCACCACCCCAGTAAATTCTTCAATCCGGAAGAAAATCTCGTTTTTTTTTGCTTGATTGAATTTTGAGAATTTCGTCTATTAGATTGAATTGGGTCTCAAATAATTTTTATGGTTTCCAGTGACATGCGTAATAAAAATTATTCTTGCACAATGCACAGTAAGTAAAGGACGAACCCTAATACAATCTAACAGAAGAACATGCATAAAAATTGTTTATTGAATTCGCAGTAATCAGAGACTAAATCTTAGATTAATTAATGGGACCATATATGATTAGGATCAGCTCTGATACACAATGTTAGATTAATTGATTGCATCTATAAAAATAAAAATAGATTACGAATTTAAACCTAATCTATATATATGATCACCAATTAATTCAGATGCGGAAATTAAACATTGGACCTGCGGACGTAGCCATAGATTTCTTCTCTTCTTTTCTTGATCTCTGCCTTTTCTTCCTTGTCGCCGGCGAGGTCAGATCGTCGGTGATCTGTTCCGAACCTCTGACCTTCGGGTCTCCAACGACACTGGCCTGGAAGTCACACTAAACCCTTCTAGCGCGTCTCTGATTGGGAGAGATTGATTTCGAATTTCTGGTTACGAGAATAAGCGACACTAGCGTCCCCGTGGGCTCCTCTTCTTTTATATAGCACTGGTGGGTCTCGGAGGCTTTTTCTAATCTGATTCTAACCCGTAACCACCGATCGCAATTACGGCCCATGAGGGTTACGAATTTAGAGTTAGAGATAGGTTACAGATAGGATTACGGTGGTTATATCCTTTATATATGTGTTTTTAATAATCTAAAACTCAAGACTGAAAAATATAATATAAAGAAAATACTCTAAAATTAATTGTAATTTTAATATTAAAAATTCAAATTATATATTATAAGCACGAGTAAAAATGAAAAGATAAGGCCGTTGGTATGACATGTATGGTCGATCTGGCTCAGCTACGTATCCACAAAAATAATCATTCACTACAAAATACTATTACTATTAATTGTTTCATCAATTTGATTGTGTCACTAGCTTCACTAACGAATCTATGATTTTAGCCAAGAGTATGCCGGCCTAAAAAAATACCATATATAATTTAGTAAATCTATTTAATAAATCAATAGTAATTATAAAATTGACAATATAATTCAATATATATACACTACAACCTCCGTCCCGAAATAACCTTCGTCCCGAAATAAGATCACTTTTTAGTTTTTTGATACAATGTTTTGACTCTTTGACTTATTTAAAATTTTTTTATGATTAATATTTTTGTTCTTACTAGATGATAAAATATGAATAGTATTTTATGCATGACTATTTTTTATTTTTTTAAGTTTTTATATGAATTTTTTAAATAAGACAAATGGTTAAACGTTGGACACGGAAAAATAAAAAAAATGAAGTTATTATGATACGAAGGTAGTAACCAACATCTACTCATATTCAGGTGAATTTATTCAAAAATATGTGTGTGTGTATATATATAGAGAATTCTCTGTATGCACTGAAATTATACCCTTTTACTTCTATGGTATGCAAAAAATCAAATTTCCCTTCATGCCATTCACTTAATTTTTTCTTCCTTATGTGCCACTGCTGTTAAATTTTTCATCCAACTCCGTTAACTTATTTTGCGTACGTTCTTCCATGCCACTACATGTCAAATGACCCGAAACATAGAATTGAAAATTGATATTTTCGAATAAAAGTTGAAATTAAGACAGCATAATTGAAAATTGATATTTTCGTATAAATTTGAGATGACCCACAACCTAGAATTGAAAATTTGAAAAATATCAATTTCCGTGGCATACGAGGAATTCTCTCATATATATATATATAATATATATATATATATAGTAACACGAACGTAAAAATATAGTAATATGCCTTATAAAATACAGTAACAACGTTAAAATATAGTCACGACGGTTCTAGTTTTTTAAGTCATATTTTTTTAACCAATGTGGTGAAAACGGTTTTGAAAAATAATATAAAACACATGAGATATTGCTCTCTAAAGATTAGAAATACAATATTTTTAGCTCTCTCACATGCATTTGGTGTAGTGTAGCAACAATATAATATATAATATACAGTTATGATGTTACTATACTTCTATCGTGATGTGTAGAATACACATGTTACTGCACGTATATCGTGATGGTACTACACTTCTATCACAACGTTACTGCAATTATGTAATAACAATATACATATTTTATAGCAACATAACGTTATTAGTTCTACATATTAGACGTATCATTACTGCACTTATAGATATTTTTTAAGATTTTGAACTTTAAACAACTTTATCTCTCACGTCATATATTATTTTGTACCATATTGTTTGAAAAAATTGTTCTAAAAAGTAGATCACTCGTGGGTATGTTTCGACGTTGTTACTGCAAATTAGTCGTCGTGTTACTATAATTTTGTCGTTGTGTTATTGCACAATTTCTGTGAGACGAGAGGTAAAACTCATAAAGGGGTTGACCCACGGGGTGGTTTTTGGGTCTTGGAAGAAGAGTGGGAAGTGAAATGGGCCTTGGGAGGGTGGGGGTGCAGGTCCTAGTCTTGCTCTCTCTATATGGGCCGTGTAACGAGTGGGGTCTGTGGACCCTACTCAAATTTTATACTTAGGGTATTATTAATATGTAATTAAGTAAAAAAATTTCAGCACACTAACCATTTTAATAAGATGCCCCCACTCAATATTTGGGCCAGAACCGCCAGTTTGATGTATGGCAGGGCTTACCTGGCATAACCCTGAACCGCCAGTTTGATGTGGTAGTGTTCCCCAGCAGCTGAGACATGCATGTTGTAATTATGCAGCGGCGTGGCGAGCAGCATTGGGTCGCAGTGTTAGCAAGCGAGATCGATCGATGGATCAGTCTACTACGTACAGCTTGGCACTTTCGGTACGTGCCGTGCACATGGGTGCATCAACCCACCAAGCAAGCGTTTCCGCTGCGATCGAGATGGAACATATATATCTATCCGAGAACGGAGTGAGTGGTTTGGCCCCGCCACTAAATTTGTTGATACCCCGTTGCCTGTCTCGGAAGATTAATTAGTTGATAGCTGCTCGCCTACTCCTCTCCCGCTTTCCATCTTATCCTTTTACTTATCCGCTTCCAAATATTAATAATAAAAAAAAACGGTTGATTCTGACCGTGTGGTACCTATAGTAGACGACTTTGAGCTCGTTGATGATCATCGATCCCTGTGGTTTAGGTCATCTCTAACGTACGTGGAGATGTAAAATGGTATCGCCATGTCACAGTCGGGTTCTTGCTACGGGCTTGACTAGAGTTATGTCTCCCCGTAGAAATGTGTATTATTTGGAAGAAAAAATGCATACCCTCACCAACGTGAGAAACAGTGGCTCTAAGTGAGGGAAGATGGCCCAACGTGAGATTCCATGGTTCAGAAGAAAAAATTAAGGAGAGGGAGAAGGGGAAACATCGAGTGGCACTTGGTTATATATAGAGACGTCACCCAAGACCGGCCATCGTAATAGAGGAGAAAAACACTGTAGAGCAAATTGGGTCGATACATCAAGAAGATTAGACCACAGTTGCGCCAGTCAACCAGGATGTAAGCGAAGGAGACATGGCTTTTTTTATGGTTAAAAAAACCATCGTTTCAGGCCTGTGTAGTTTCCAAAAATTTTCCTCAAAAAATTTCACATCTTATATTTAGACACCTAAATAGAGCATTAAACACAGATGAAACGAAAAACTAATTGTACAGTTATATGAGAAATCGTGAGACGAATCTTTTGAGCATAATTACTATATGATTAGCCATAAGTGTTTCAGGAAACCACACGCGCCGATGACAAATTAATTAGGCTTAAAATATTCGTCTTGCGGTTTCTAGGCGAACCATGAAATTAGTTTTTCATTTGTGTCCAAAATCTCTTTCAACATCCGGTCAAACGTCTAATGTGACACCCAAAAATTTTTATTTTACTACTAGAGAAAATCCCCTTTAGCAATATATATATATATGTGGTTAAAAGTTCAAATAAGTATTGTTAGACTCTACACCAACGCATTAAATATACGTTGTATTTGCTGCTGTTGCTAACATCATTTGCAACACATGCACATTTGCAACACATGCACAACTATTGGTAATATGTGACAATAAGCCACGAGGATCGAACCTTGGACCTCCTGCTTGTGGAGAGACGCCCTACCCATTGGATCATGATCTTGATTTGTAGTCAGCCTGAGTGTGAGAATGATCTAAACTATCTCGATTAGGTTTGTGAGCTCGTGACATATTTTAATATTATTCTAGTTTAGATTATTGACATGTACCCTGAGTACATACATGTACAATAATTTAATATTTTAACTTATGATAAAATGTATTATTTTGTCAATTTTCTCTTAAATTATTGACATGTACCCCCGAGTACGTACATGTATAATAATTTAATATTTTAACTTATAATAAAACGTATTATTTTGTCAAATGAATGTGAATGACTAATCCACTTCTGATATATACTCTTTATTAGAAAAGTTAAGTACTCTTTGTATCAAGTCTTCACACATTGATTACTTAGTTAGTGACTCATTGCTTCAACCTACAGGTTGTGTGCTCGAGGTTGGACTTGTGCACTTTTATTATGCTATTTTTTCTATGAATGATTATTTTTGGCTATGGATGAGATTGAAATATGCTATTTTTTCATGAATGAGATTTTTTACTAAGTACGGATGAGATTAAAATATGTTATTTTTTCTATGAATGAGATTTTTTTCGGTAACTACGGATAAGATTAAAACATGTTATTTTTTATATATGAGAATTTTTTAAAATATGTAATTTTTTTCGGATTGAGAGATTTTTTTAGCTAACTACGGATGAGATTAAAATATGTTATTTTTCTTATGAATGAGATTTTTTTGGCTAACTACGGATAAGATTGAAAGATGTTATTTTTCTTATGAATAAGATTTTTTTGCTAAGTACGGATGAGATTGACATATCTAGTCCTAAAAGTTTTACCAACACAGCTCATCCTTTATAACACATAACTAGCAATATATACTATTATTTATTGCTAATTATGTAAGATATTGCAACACATGTGCTACAACGTGAATTATCCATTGCAAACTCACCTCACCTACTAGTAAGTGTTGCTAAGTTTGTTTCTTTACAACAGATGGTCAATACGTTGGTAAGCATATATTGCTAGAGAGGGGTTCTTGTTGTAGTGTCTCCCTAACTAAACATCCCCTCAATCACGGAGCCTTTTCTATAAAAAAAGGCGTTGTTACATTGAAAGTCTCCATTAGGGCAAGTAGAACAGTGTAATGGTTGTTATCTATTTAACACACACAGACAACTTATATAATGACTTGTCTATTTGTTTGTCTGTAAAATATTTAATTTATCCTTTTGACACATAAATTAGGATAATTAATGGTGCTAGCGAATAGACGAGACGCGGCGTACAATAGTGCTAGCAGTGTCAGTTTGGCATTAGAGCATACACCTCTATTGTCTCTTCGCGAAGAGACGCCGTGATCGTCCGTTAGATGGGACGGAGTTTTTTTGCAAATTTCGTAATATACAGATGACTTGTAAACAGATATTGTACGTGCTCTTATCAGTTACACTTTACTCGTTGTTCAGTAACACGCACACGGCGCACGTAGTAATTTGCCTACTTTTAGAGCTAGCTTGCAGTACTGCAGAAAAGAGACGAAGGTCATACACAGGCGGCCGTACGTTTCTGAAACACGCACCGTGACGTCGCCGATATATCGAACTTGGTCGCTCGCGTGCATGGTGCTGCTGCCTGTTATAATTTACTTGCGGTCGACGGGTTTAGAAAGCAAGCGCGCGCGCGCGCGCCGTGTTGAATTGGTTGGCGTCTTCTCGGCGCGCGATCTCGTGCGGTCGGCGGCGGCGGCGGCGGCAGTGGAATGCATGCGCGCGCCACACGTACGCAACCGGCCGGCCGGCACGTCACAGGGGTCGTAGGGCTAAACTTTATAGCCATATATCGTATCGGATGTTTGATATTAATTTAAAGTATTAAACATAAACTAATAAAAAATTAATTTTATAAATAAGAGCTAATCCACAAGACGAATTTTTTAAGACTTATTAATCTATAATTAGCAAATATTTATTATAACATCATATATGTTAATTATGGATTAGTTATGCTTAATAGATTCGTCTCGTGATTAGTCGGTTTTATTAATAGCGAAACAAGCACCCCCTTGGTCGCGGCACGTACGCTTTTCTACTGCATTTTCTTTTCCTTTTCTAAGAAAGACAAGACCGCTTGCTTTACCGAGTTGGAAGAAACAAAATTTAAGGCCTTGTTTACTTCTCATAATTTTTTCTAAAAAATATCATGTCGAATCTTTTGATACTTAAATAGAGTATTAAATATAGATAAAAATTAAAACTAATTACACAGTTATGGGAGAAATCGTGAGACGAATCTTTTAAGCCTAATTAGCGCATGATTAGCCATAAGTGCTATAGTAACCAATATATGCTAATGACGGATTAATTAGACTCAAAAGATTTGTCTCGCAGTTTCTAGACGAAATCTAAAATTTGTTTTGTAATTAGACCACATTTAATACTTTAAATATATGACTAAACGGGACCTAATCATACACATTAATTCATCCTCTCACAACTACCCCTCCAGTTTTTTGTTCGACGCCGTTGACTTTTTGATTTATATTTGATCTTCGTATTATTTCAAAAATTTATCAAATATACAAAATTATAAATCATACTTAAAGTTACTTTATTAATAAATCAAATCATAATAGAATAGACAATAATTATATAAATTTTTTGAATAAAATGAAGGGCCAAATATAGATAAAAAATCAAAGAAATAAAAAAAATTGGAAGGGAGTACTAAATACTAGTGCTTTTATACCGTTCCTAATATTCCCTCCATTTAATATTATAAGATTCTCTAACTTTACTTTACTTATTTTACTTAGATTTATTTATATACTTATTAATCTAGTCACATATATAAAACATGTGTATCGATACATGGATAAATCTAAATAGATCTTAAAAATATTATAATATAAAATGGACTGAGTAGTTGTTGTACCAATGTTGCAGAATAGTAATAGTATGTTGCCATGTAACACCAAATTTTACCTATACTGTATTTTACCCCTCACATAGAGCATTTTTTATTTCAGTAGAACAGGAGTTTAATCAAAAATACTTTTTTTAAGTTCATTTATGTGACACAAAAATTTAATTATAAAATATTAAAGTATTTTTGAATATGAATATAATAATATTAATTTTATGATATACAAATTATATTTTAATGGAGTAATTTTTGGGTCAAATATTTGTTCTAATGGAGGGAGCAGTGAATTAGTTGTAAGTTATAGCACACATGGTTCTAGGCGAAGAGAACACAAATTAATCGGGGTCTATGTGAATTCCGATCAACTACCATCGCCGCTTTTGTCGCATAGGTCATTTACTGGGTTTTTAAAAGAAAAGATCAAACAACATATTTATAAATGAAAAATAATTTATAAATTAAATTTTTATATATGTATTTATAGTGATTTTAAAGATAAATATGTAAAATAAACTTCACTGGAAACCTTAAAATTAACTTTAAATTTAAGATTAAAAATTAATAATTTGGCTTATAAATATAAGCTGAGTGCAACTAAATCATGTCACGCAAGCATGCAGCATGCATGCACGCAGGGTAACTGGGCGTAATGACTACCTCAGTAACCTCACTACCTCCAACGTTTTTAGTACAGGTCCCCGGACTGATTTTTAGAATCGCCGATTGATAACTTCAAAAACTAATTTCCAGTAATATTTTCTTAGAAAAAAAGATGTTCTCTAAAAGTTGATTTCTGCTTGAAGAGTTCAAGATCCAAAGAAAAACAGCAAAAAAAAAAATTCAAATACTTCCTCTGCATATCTTTTGCAATAAGACAAAATGCTCAAAATGACAATCCATACGAGTTTAAATGCTTGCTCAATCAGGTACTGCAGTACCGCCTCATCCATTTCATAATACTATATCTGTTCCTAAATATTTAACATCATTAATTTTTTATACATATTTAACTATTTGTCTAATTCAAAAAATTTATATAATCATTAATTATTTTTATATCATTTTATTTATTGTTAAATATACTTTTATGCATATATATATAGCTTTATATATTTGATTAAAAAAAACTTGAATAAGACGAATAGTCAAACGTATAAAAAAATCAACGGCAACCAACATTTAGAAACGGAGGTACTATAAAACTTCCAGGCATTATCTAAATTTATAAGGATACTAATACCTGCATACCTGCATATACACAAAACATATAAAATAATCAGTAAGTTAATGAATCTAAACAATGCTTAAAAAAAAAACCTTCTAACATAGAAGGGATGGAGCAGCAGCTGGGGTCGTCATCTATCATATCCCTCCAACAATATATAGTATCGTTAACTTGGCAACGTGCGGAGCTCAAACGGTGTACAGGATCGAGTTTTATAGGACGAGTTGACAGATAGTCATCATGCGCCAGAATGTTGGGCCATAAACGAGTTTAGGAGAAAAAGATATGGTAAATCACGTTTGATGCAGCTACCATTCACTGATTATCCAGATTGAATACAGCTGATTTCTCAGTGATCCGTGTTGAAATGGTACCACGACGACGACGTACTTCTTGCGTACTTGCTCTGTGACCTATCCCAAATTCCGTTTGGCTAGACAGGAATAAAGCAATTAATTCCTACGAAATGGTTTAGGAGCACCACAATTAACAACGGGGACCATGTATAGTTTGCACGTGGTTTGGTAGTTTGACTCTCCTAGTTGATCAGCACGTAATAATAATAATAATATTAATAATAATAATAATAATAATAATAATAATATACGTGCTGTTATTTTACGGATCCTGGCGTAGGAAAAAAAGGATTACCCTGTAAATTCTCTCATTGCTAGGCGACAGCTGCACTATAATTTTCATCCAAATTGTGGGACTGTATGGTCATGATAGTGTAAAATAGTTATGTTTTCATAATAATAATAATAATAATAATAATAATAATAATAATAATAATAATAATAGTTCCCTTTGGCCCAAATAATCCAAGGAGCCAGCAACAAACAGTACTCGACAACTGACAGCTACAGTTTGACTCATTCCAAGTCTTACTAGAGGGGAAGAAGTCCATAGCGTTTGCCACAGAGAAAATCGCATAAAATATTATTTTCAGATATTACGACCAGCTCCGTGTGCAAATAAAAATATCCCTAGGCATCAATAACATCACAATCAACACGGAGAAAAAGTGGACATTGTCTCCATGTCCAACTCATACCCATTCGATTTACCCAAAACCAATTCCTCCAATTTATCAATTCACTGCCACACCTTTGGAAAATCAAATAAACAAAAAAGATTTTCTGGAAAAGGTGAGAATAGTGAGTTGGGACAAAAATAATAAAAAGAAATTGATGAATTGAGTATGAACTTCGCTTTGCTTTTTTTTCCTCTTCCTTTTTTTTTTTTGCAAGTGAAATGATGAAATATCGAAGCCTTGTTCGTTGGCTACTCCTCCGCCTCGAGCCCCACCTGCGCGACGAGAGAAGAGAACACGAAAGGCCAAATTAACCAAACGCATCGCCGCCGATTTCCCCAAATCGGAAACCGCTCGCCTGCGCCGCCGCGCGGCGACTTGCGGCTGCCTGCCTCCCTCGAAGCGTCGCCGGCGTGGGGGTAGCGGAGCTGTCATGGACGAGGACCATGGCTGCGACCCTGACTCGGCGGCGGCGGCGGGGGTTAGCCCGTGCTCGTGCTGCTCGACGCCGTGCGCGGTCGCGACGTGGCGGCGGTCGGTGAAGAGGAAGCTGGGGGAGGAGAAGGGGGGAGGGGAGGGGGAGGGGGAGGATGGGGCGGTGGTGATGGCGCGGGTGGAGGCGGAGGAGGAGGCGGCGGCGCTGCGGGAGGCGGTCGCGGCGGCGCAGGAGACGGCCGCGGCGCTGCGGGCCGAGGTGGAGGAGGAGCGGCTCGCGGCGGCCAGCGCCGCCAGCGAGGCCATGGCCATGATGCTGCGCCTGCAGCGGGAGAAGGCCGAGGTGCAGATGGAGCTCCGCCAGTTCCGCCGCTTCGCCGACGAGAAGATGGCGCTGGACGCCGCCGAGATCGACCACCTCCGTGCCCTCCTCGCCCGCCGCGGGCGCCACCTAGCGCGCCTCCGCTCCAGGCTCCGGGAGTACCGCCACACGTGCCTCCGCCTCGGTATCCCACTCCCCGAGGGCGACGAGGCCGAGGAGCTGGGCCAGGACGACGGGTTCGTTCTCGAGGGCGAGGATGGCGACGGCGGCGGGTACTACCCAGAGCTACGCTGCTACGACGGGGAGTACTACTACGAGGATGGGCAAGAGGATGAGGGCGAGGACGATGCCGCTGTCATGGATCTGGAGCGCCGGATCTACCTACTCGAGCACGGCCACCAAAATCATGGAGTTGAGCAATGCTTGGAGGAAGAGGAAGGCGCTCCACTATGTACAGATGAGGCACTGGCGGATTCATCCGAGCATGAACTGAATGGCGCATATGCCGATGTGGTATTGCCTGAAGGGACTGTGGAGGAAAGGAACCACAGCTGTGATGATGATGAGTTGCCGGAGTCTCCGGCTGCTAGAAATGGCAGTGAGGAAGGGGGAAGTGATAGTGATGGCGTTGGCAGCGGCAGCGATAGGGTATACACAATTGACAAGGTTCATCAAGGTGCTACTCCTACAGCCAGGGTCTTAGAGAATTACCAGGATGCGGCAATCGAGCTAGACATCAATAAACTACGCATGAGACTGGAGGCACTGGAGGCAGACCGGGAGTCAATGCGGAAAGCCCTGATGGCAATGCACTCAGAGAAGGCTCAGCTTGTGCTTCTCCGGGAGATTGCACAGCAGCTAACCAAAGATGCAACTCCAGCAAACACAGGATTCGGGGTGGTGCCAACTGTGCACCATTTTCCAGGAAAGCAAGATGAAGGGTTCAGAGATCAGAGGTTTCGGGAGAACAGGAAGATGGCGATTGCCGAGAGACACTCCATGGTTGCATTGTGTAAGGTATGCAGCTCTTTGTGTTGTTAGGGCATCAATGTTGGATTTGAATTTCATGCCTCAATTGTCATGTTAGCAAAACGTTGTAGCACTATCCAATCATTAACTCTGTTTACTGCACTTCGCTTTCATCTGAAAGGTTTCCATAGTAGACATCTTACGAAATTGAAGCAATAATCACTTCTTTAGCTGTATTTAGTGTATAGCATTTGTGCAGATTCATTCGTTAGGTCAAGAGATGCAATTATGGAATTTCTATCTACGTTAATTTTGCAGATGTTCAGGCATGTTCGATTGAAATGATTGTCATGAAATATTGCTGCATAGTTTCTTTCTATTTAATGTTATGTCAAAACCTAGTTATAGATCATATCATCAAATGAGCCCAAAGATAGCAAAGTAGTGAATTCATGGTTCAGGTCCAACATCGTCTACCCACCAAATCACCCATAACTGAACCAATATTGCTGCTTATGTATGGTTGGGTCAGGTTACTAACTTGTCATACAAACTTGTACCTCATGGACCGTGGTGTTCAAGTCTCACAAACTTTGGTGATGGAGATAGATGCTGATGGAATCCTTTAGCACTGTGTAACCTAGTTTTTATTGCTTCCTTTGCCACTGTTCTCCAAGATGAGAAGAATTTACATAGTGGTAGTGAGGAAATGTGACTGGACAGCACCCATGATTTTGGCGAAAACAATTACAGCCATTGGATACTAGATATTGTAACTCAATGCAAATATGCAACCAGCCACCCGATTGGTTTTCACACAAAGTCTTGCCTGTTTGGCGATGGATGGGACTGCTCAGATCGAGATTATGAGAAAAATGCTTGGTTGCTGCATGCAACGTCTCATAATATCTAGTTAGAAAATAAAACCCATGCATAATATTTCCCGCCAAACAGCCCAGCAGAAAAAAAAGAGTAACTTGCTCATGCCACGTGTCAGAATCGCTTCAATGTTGGTAGAATTTGCTTTCTGTATAAAAACCTGCCCAACACAGGCTCTATTCGGCCTAGCATATTTATGTTTTTGGTAATTTATTTAAATTGCTGATTTGCTTACTTCTGAGTTTTTGGACGAGACTGTTTCCTACTTTTAAATTATTAGGAAGCCAAAAAAGGAAGTATAGAATCTTTGGAGCACTGATATTTTGCCCATGGAACTAGCATTTTTCTCATTTTGGTGTCCCTATATCGTGCTCTGTAATTCTGCATATGTGTAGTGCAGCTGATGGCAGTAGCATCCAGTTGCTCCTGGTGTATTTCTTACTATGGCTGCTTTATTTAGTTTTACGTTGCTGTATTGCACCTGTATGAATGTGTTTCGATGTGCTCCTTGTCTAACCATGTACTTTATTATACTATTCTTAACACCATTTCTGCAGTTCTTGAGGGCTATAAAGTATCCTCTTCCCCCTTGCTTAACTGTTTTCTATCATGTTTGCAGTGGATAGTTGCTTTATTTCGCTCTCAGAAAAGGAAACCATCACAAAGCAGGTACAGAAAGCTTCTTTAGGAATTTAGCGCATTATACAAACTATGGTGATATTGACAACTCTTCTACTTGATTGATAGGTACATATTTGGTCTATCAGGTAACAATGTCGGCTTGCTACTACTCCTGGACAAGTGCCCGCAAATTCAGAAAACTTTCACAAGGAGAAAGTAAAACCTTTCTGAATGAGCAACTGCTGTTCAATGTAAATAAAAATAGCCATTGGTTGGGGAGTTTGCTTGTAATGGCATTCTTTATTTAAAAGGTTGGGTGGAGGAGTGTTTCCTTGATTCTTTTACCGACGTTTTCGTTTCATCAATCACCAGCGCAGGAAATGAGGAAGGTTATGCTTTTTTTGTTCGTGCTGTTTTGGGCGACGCTTTTGCTTATTTCTCACCAGCAAAAGCTAAATGCATGTACAGTGTGCGTGTAATACATGGTGGTTGGACTGGTGGTTGATTGATTTGTTTCCTTCCGGATTGAGTGAATATTGAGGAATCTAGCTGCACAATATGTCCCTCCGGTTTGAATGTACCTTTTTGCTTATACGAATCTGCTGTCAATTTAATCCTTTTTTATGAGTCTGGGTAGGCGGTTTTGATGCACGATTTGGGATATATAAGGTATACATGATTTGGGATATCATTTCTGCTCTGTAACTCGGGGTCTATTTTTGTTGTGTTTTTACACCCTTCTACGGCGATAGTTGCATAACCATTTGTAAAACTTAAATTCGGTACGCTCTTGGTCTCCAAATATAAAGTCATATTTTAAACTTTGACTATTAATAACTAAAAAATTTAAAAAGATTGATAGTGTAAAGTTTTAGAGTAAAATACGTGGGCGGTCCTTAAATTTGAGAGCAAGTATCGCTTAGGTTCATAAACTTAAAAATTGAATATCTAGGTTCATGATCTAGGTTTTAATAATTCGTAGCAGGTCCAAACCTCATTTCACCCAGACTGGCTTCCGATGTGGCAATCCACGTAGACAGAACATTAATGTACCCCTCCACGATGAAGAATGATGACCTCCAAAAAAAATCCCTCAACCCCTCGTCTCCCTCCCATTCTTCCCTCAGCCATAGAAATCGAGAAAGGGAGAGCAGTGACTGGGCGTCACCGGAGTTCATCGGCGGTGGCTGCGATAAGGGGGTGCTGGGCAGCGGCTACAACGAGGGAGCGAGCATAGGCGGCGAGGCTGCGACGCATAGCACCATGATGTCTCCAACCTCCTTGTTTAGCAACCGTCGAAAGAGGTTTGTTGTACCATTGATTTGATGCCCCTCATGCAAAGAGAAGACCATCGTGAAGCGCATGGCGATGACAGATGCTAATCTAGGTCGTATTTCCTACACTTATCCTAACCACGAGGTGATTATTAGTTTAGTTCAGTTGATTTGGTTAGATTTTGTTATCTAGGATTTATTTGAGTAGAGGTGATTTGACATTGATTTTTCTTCTTGTAGAAAGATGGATCTGGGTGTAACTTTTGGTATTGGGAAAAAGGATACATCAATTATCTCAAGAGGAAAGGCTTCATTGCTGGAGAAGATGCTAATGATGAGAACAAAGCATTAGAGGTGGAGCAAGATGCGTTGCATTAGAGATGGAGCAAGATGCGTTTGTGAGCCAAGATGAACTAGAAAAGACATTGATAGCTAAGTCGCAGCCGCGCACTAAGCCATTGCCTAGCACTTCCTTATCACAACCACCGCCGATGAACTCCGGCGACGCCCAGTCATCATTCTTCATCGTGGAGGGTACATTACAAATGTTCTGCCTACGTGAATTGTCACGTCGGAACCAGCCTGGGTCAAATGAGGTTTGGACCCGCTACAAATCATTAAACCTAGATCATGAACCTAGATATGCAATTTTTAAGTTTATGACCTAAGTGACACTCGTTTCTAAGTTTAAGGACCGCCCATGTATTTTATTCAAAATTTTACAAGATTTATTAGTAAAGAAACTATCATAACATAAATCTTCTTTTATTTAAAATAACATATTTTTACAGATATTATTGGTCAAAATAGCATAAAGCACATATTAGGATAGAGGGAGTAGGGGTTTCTTTGTAATGGTAGTTTTCTCATGGAATAACTTGAGCTAATTTTCTCCTAAAATAACTTAAGCTTATTAACGGTTTACTAACATTTTAAATTCCGAACCGGCATGCCCTTTGGCTGAGGTGATGGCTCACAAGTCACAGCACATTCAGAAACGGCATGTGGATACCAGGAGCGATATTGAAAACACACATTTTCGTTTACACTCCCCTTATTTTTACAAAAGAAGAGAACATAAATTGCGTGCAAATCGTTCCCAACTACATTTGAAGGATCAAAGAAATTAGTTAAGCCTGGCTGGTTTCCAAACTAGACTGAATCATGTGACAATATCAGGACAAAAAATAATGGAATGGAGCTGCTGCTGCTTCAACTTCAAGGGCTAAACTGAAGTAACCTCAGCTGTGTTAGCCTGTGCTATCCCAAGGTACTTCTCGTTGATTGGAACTTCTAGCAGAGTGGCAATTAATAATAAGTTAAATCATATTGGATGATCTCCGCGTTTGAGATTAGTTGGACCTGAATCTTTTTGGTTGACACCAATGCGAGCAACACAATTCAGTCAGATTCCCATTGACAGCATAGCCTGAGAGTCCCAGTATTCTTTGGATTGTTTCACCATCTCATTGCGCTCCTCTCGTAGTCTCTGTCTCCAGTAATCTTTGCTCCTGATCAACAAGAAGATTCAAATTAGAGCACTAAAAATGAGATAATCTCTTTCCATAATTCGTTTTTGCACAAGAGAAATTAACTTCCAATACCTTGTTTTGATAAGCAAGTCAAGTTCAGTCATGTGTACCGCATGAGCAAAGACACCAACCTGAGTGCATCCAATTCGAACCAAACCGTTACCATGGAAATTGTAGTGTGGTGAATTACTTGGTAGTTGCATTACTTGGTTGCAAGTTCAAAACAATGCTTGAAATATAAAGAATTTCTACAGCTACTGTTGACAGCGTTGATATGTAGTAAATGGATGGAGAGTAAAAATAAATTCTATAAAGTTCACAGAAACAAGGAGATGGAGCCATGTAATGTACAGGAATATATATATATAAATATGATGCACACATACCGCTCGACATACAGGACATTTTGCCTCAGGAGGTGCAGACTTAACACCTTGAAAGATGTACACAGAAGCAGCTCCACAAGCACACCCTTTGCAAAAGAGATGGCCACAGCTAAGTGCATATGGGTTGAACAAAGTATCCTGTGAAAATGACAAAACCATAAGATCAGATGACCTTAACATGATAAGTTGGATCATTCTAGGAAAGTAAAGGCTTACCACCCTGTAGATACAATGAGCAATGAGCAAGAGATTGCAATATTTGGATAAAGTTTCATTCTCTGAAAAATTTCCCATCAATAATTTCTCCTACTCGACCAACCCCCTTCTTGCTAGATGCAGATTCTTACTATACAATGTCTTACCCACTGTAAAATTTATTAAATAATGTGTCAATTCTTGTAAGTAATAGGATCTCCATGCTATACTACAGAAAATTCCCAATTGTTATGCAATATTTGTTTGTATCCCCACTGATTATAAAAGTCATGACAGCATACAACTTCTGCACTTTTAGACTGCAGCAACTATACTTGGTAAGCAGCACAACTGTTAAGAAGTTTGCAAGAAAACAGAAACATAAGAAGAATAGTTCCTCACCAAGCAAATTGGACAAGTTAGGTTGTACTCGTACTTCATAGTTTCAGAAATAGCCATAGTCATTAGTGGCCGTGCTTCAGTCAAATCACAGGAAAAATTCTTGAACTCATTCTTAAGGAACCCTACAGTTTCATCTATATCTGAACTATTGCAGTTTAGATGGAAAGCACCCAGCTCTATCAGCCAAGGGGACTGCAGCAATTCAATATGATCAGTTTGCATCTTGCTCTTGAAATCTCTACCACTCACAGAACCATGTATCTGCAAAATCATCCACTTATTAGCACAAACGTCTTCAACAATGAAACTTGTATGGTGCCAACTAGAAGATGAAGACTTACTTTGTCATACTTCTTCAGAATTTTGCGGATAGCAATAGCATTCATGGTTACATAATTAAGTAGCACCCTGCCTTCTTGAAGCATGATTTGTTGATCATCTATAAAACATTGCCTTACACGCCAAATATAGCGGAGAAATCCTGAAGGAACATGAAGATTTAGGAGACGTTGTACTCTAGAGCTGAAACATCCAGCTATTTCTGAAGCCTCCTTGGTAAGTTCTGTAAAGAACATTTGATCACACGCTGAACAAGGTATTGGAAGTCAGGATCTCATCCATAGATAGTAGATTGAGTGGAAGACAATAAAGAAACAAAAAAGTGTAATCACATCACAGGAAACAAATGATTTAGCCAAGAACTCAAGATAAGTAGGCAACCTGAGCTACCGAACCTTCCAAGCTATCAAACCCTTGGAGGAAGAGTTTTAGATTGTTTAAATGAAATTATAATCCTAAATTTTCCCCAAAGGGGAGAATTATCAGTTGGTATAATTTTGGGTGACTCTAAATTGCAGGTCATCTACTAGTAAGATAAAATCATCATAAACAGAAACTGCAGTGTTTTAAAACCCATCGTGAATGTAATCTACACACTATTCCCTGTAAATCATCAAAGTTTAAACAAATTTCTGAGGTCTATGTAAAAAGAACACATGGATCAAACTTTATATACAAACACAAAAGAAAGAAAATAGATAATCGGTACACAGTGATGCTATTAGATGAAAGGAGGATATTTGTCCTGGAATTTGAACGTACATGTGCACGAATTGCATTTGCAAATATCTGGAGATTCATTGCCCCCCTCCTCCTGCTGGTCAACATTGGTGCAATGTTCTTGCAATGCGCGATCAACTCGGCATCGCTTCAGTACCTTTTTGAGACGTTTGTACTCCACATGTGAGCACTTTGCTAGGTATTTGTTTTGCTCTTCCCGAAGGTACTCTTCATATATTGTACCAAACTTCATCTTGCCTACAGAAAAAGCTGACAAACTAGTTGAGACCATATGCCGTTATTGCAAACTGCACTGCGCCACATCAAAATATAGTTAGCTACAATATCATTCCTAATTAAAAAAAGAGTGTTTCAGCTGTACCCTTTACCAATACAGTATTTTGTTTGCGGGACTTTACAAATTCAGTTTGTTATTACCAACTCCCAAAAAGCACAAGAAGTCATTTTAATAGTAAAGACACTTTCTTCAGGAATACCAGAACTTGTAGCATTGAACAAAACTAGGCTTGCATGGATTAAACAAGACATATACTTTTAGTAAAAAAAACATAACTTGCTAAAGCAGGTATAGAATAATTGCAATGGTTTTAATTTAACAAGATGGTTAATATGGACCATAAAAGGTGCAAAACTTATTATCTTAAAAAACCTAATAGCATACATAAGGCGAAACTAAGTTTTTTTTCAAAAATTAATATCGGTTCAACTTAGAGAAAACAGAACAACAAACTACCTTCTTTTTTTTTTTTTGCTTATTTTGTATCCTTGCTTAGTCAGTACTGAACCAAAACTTTTGAACATGTGCCAGTGTTTATCAACACATCCACAACCACAGCCCTAACCTTGACAACACTGCTGCTGCAGTATATGGCCACCTCAGCCATTCCTTTCCTATAACACTACACTCGACAACTTAATATATCATCTACATATACTTTAATGACTAGCCAGAAACACTAAATTTTGTCTTCGTTTTCTTGGGTGGGTGGCTCCCTCTGCCTCTTTGCTGAGTAGCTAGCTAATACCAGATAGGTGTTAGTCCTAGCTCGTTGGAATCTATAGGGTAAGAGTAAGATGACAACACTGAAAAAAAGTAGCAGACATGATTTGAACGGATTGCACTCGATCATGTACTGATATTTCTAGGAATACATTCGATTATTCATCTTGGTACATGACCGCATATGTTGACAGAGTTCTTTTCAAGGAAGATAGGGACCACATATTCAGAATTATACTAAAGAGCACATCACTAATGGATCAAAGGTACAACCGTAATATGTATTAGACTAAGACAATAGGATTGAGAGCTGACTTTGTACCCAAGTTGTAATACTGGCGTATCAAACCAACCATTTAACTTGTCTGGGTGACTGGATATCCGAATCTGGCAATGCAGTCAGTAGCAATCAAAGCAAGAAACAACAAGCACCAATTTTTATACGGGAAATACAAGTATTCCGGATAAGGCATTCGATTTCGTTTACAGAATTAGAGGGTGAGCAAGTGATCTGGAATTCTGGATAAGTCATTCGATCTTTTAGAGGTTGAACAAGTTAGCAAGCAAACTGCATGTGACCCACACAGAAAAGGCAAATTACCTACTTGACAATGTAACTCATGCAGATGAAGCAAATTATCTGCTTGACAACTCACATATCAGAACATCAGTACGTAAAAAGAAAAGGCTCATAAAGCATTAGAGGGAATTAGTGACTGGAAACACGACTGACAACTGACACATCATATAAAAAGAACAACAAACGAATAGAGTTCATGGACAATGACTAACGGAATCTATTCGTGCAAGAATTAAACAGACTATTTCGATAAAAAATATCTTTGGCAACAGAGTAAAGAAAGACATGGAATTGCACATTTGCTCAACTCGATCAGGGGTGGCCTGCCAGAGTCGAGAAGGAAAATTTAATGAAAAGATACAGTATTCCTCTAATGATCACCACAACCAACAAACCAGATGCATTTGCACCCAAGACTCATCAACCCGAAACGCCGCCGCCGCCGAAGAGCAAATGGCTGGCGGCATGCAAGGACGAAACCCAGAACCACGCAGAATGAAAAAAAAAAACAAAACGAAGAACTCGCCGCTTCCGGCGGGCCGCGGGATCAATACCTGCATGCGTCTGCTGCTGCTGCTGCGGCGGCGGCGCGGTGCGCAGGGCCGGTGCGGCGAGCGGGGTTGGAGTAGTCGACCGCGTGGGGGCGACGCGCGGCCGGCGCAGACAGGCCAGGCAGACGGCCGGGGATGGATCGAGCAGGGACGTACAAGTGCAACGAACTGCTGGCCGGCCGCGCGGCGCGGGGAGCAGCTGATCCGGGTCTTAATGGAGAGCGGCGGCGGGGGGACGCGGGCAGCCACGCGGCGGCGCGGCAGGCGGTGGCGCTACGCTACGGGAAACCGCGCTTTCCTTTGGCACGAAGCGTACGATCGATTTTCGGTTCGGTCGGTGGCTGGCGAGCGGGCGAGCGCGCCCCGCATTAAATACTAGCCGGGAGCCCGGGTCTCCTGCGTTCCCACCTGGAGATGGGCCCACACGACAGCGTCCGTGCCGGGCCATTCCTTTCCCTTTTTCTTTTGTCCCGTTTCCGTTGAGCGTTTGCTTAGCTGGACCTTTCCGTTTTGTCCTCCTCTTCTGCCCAGATTGAGTGGGGCTTTCTTTTTTTTTTCTTTTTTTGGAAAACATAAGCACATAATAGTTGGAAATTGGGTCATAGATATGGAGGGATATGGCATTAAAATGTGTGATTGCATATTTATCGTCAGAAAGAGAAATTATTGAAACCCAACGTACCATCGAAAATAAAGATGTCTCCGTACCACGTAGTAATGTCGTCTACGGATGCTATTGTTCCTGCCGCTAAGGCAGAACTATGTTAGGGGAGAAAGTTTCAAGAACTTTGTTTAGAAATTTATCTTAAATAAATGACATTGTCTTATATTTTATTCTAGCACAACCCACCAATCGTAGCTGCCACCTAAACTGTTTGTTGTTGCTACCACATCGCCGAAGCCTCCTAATACTACCGCCGCCCCTGAGCTGCCTCTCATCACTGCTCAGGTACCCACAGCTACCTCCCAAGCCGCAAAATTAAATCCATCTCCATAAGCCCCTCCATTGTAATATCCTATTTAGACGAAGAAACGAGGGTATATGGGGTCAAGTTAGAGGGAAAGGGAGAGGATAAACGCGTCTGAATTCTCATATTAGGACCTTGTTCGGCAGTTGGTACGATGTTTGATGCAAAAAATGCAGTAAAATGTTAGTATATGATTAATTAATTATTAACTATAAAAAATTAGAAAGATAAATTAATCTGAATTTTTAAAGCAATTTCTATTTATTATTTTTAAAAAATATTATTTTGTAATTTAGAAAGTGTGTGTATAAAAAATGAATTAGTAGCATGCTTTGCCGAACGCAGCCTAGGTCAGGAGACGGGGACGATCGACTCTGGCCAAGGGCAAAACGTTCCTATCATGTTCCTTCTTTTCATGTTATTTTCATGAATTATTTTTGTGCTCTTAATTGCACCAATTCAGACGGTAATGTCAAACGGAAGCAACATGGATCAGTATCGGTGGCAAATTTGTAGCTTGTATGTTTGCAAGTTTTCTTGGGAAAGATGTACGATTTTAATCATATAAAAATGTTTTCTGTTTGTTACTTTGAAACGAAGAATTGAGACTCCAATAATCCAATGAAACTATGGAATAGCTCAAGACGAGAAAATTTTGGAGGAAAGTTGGCAAGGTTCCAACCTCATGGAAACTTCTCTTTTCAATATATTTTTTTTTCCTACGGCCGAGTATATTCTTGTATTTCTTTTCTACATTTTCTAATCCTCTACTTTATACTTGTATTCACATCAAAGTCCTACATTTTTTTTAATTCCTACATATTCGCAATCGTGTGTATTTAAACGGGCCTGAAATGCTGGCTTTGCACTTTGCAGCAGCAGCTTGCTAGTAGGCTTTGACAGACAAGGGGAGCACTCTGGATGGATTAGAGGCGCCCTGGGTCCACCTGCTGCTGATGGGTTCTTGGATTAGTGGCCAACAAAACCATCATGGTTAATTTTGGTGCTGCTAGTTGGTTGGTAAGATTATATTGGACGGCAGGGCAGTTGTTTCTTCCGTTGCTTTTCCTTGTTAATGCCGCGGTTTGAAACTAGTTGTAAAGTTGTGCGCATGCCACTACCGGCGGTTCACGTGCGTTATTGCCAGGCATTCGTCGGCTACACCGACCGCGGCTACTTATAAAATGATTTATGGCTTGTATTGTTTTGTTTTTTCTTATAATGGTAAACCAAAATTTAAAATTTGTTTTTGAAGTTGACTCTATTTTTCTATCCTAGTTTGATTTTTAGGGTTTTTTAATCACTTAGAATGTGTATGTAGAAATTTTAATAATAAATTACTTTTGGTTGCTAATAAGTTGTACGGCTTATTCTTCAATTAAGCGAAATGATTGGAGCTATATTTCATAATTTAGTTTTTAAGTAAATTTCATGAAAATATATGTACCTTGACTAAACTAGCTCAAAACTATTAATGGTGTATATCACAAAACTACGTGTTTAACATTAATTATAGATTTAATGACTAAGTTATCAAAGAAATACATATTTTTATAGTTTAGATACACATAACTTTTGTTTTTAAATTTATAAAAGTTATACTTTAGGATAAAATTGATGTTAAATTTGTATTTTACTGATATGATGTTTTAATTTGTAATTTTATGGTAAATTTAGTACTAAATCTGTAGTTTTCTTATATACTATATCCGTCCTAAAAAATAGACATCTCTAGTTTGTTTAACACATATTAAGGTTGAGAAGAAAAGACTATGGTGACTCTTACTAAATGAGAAATGGACATAGGTGAGAGGATATGTGGGGATAAAACAAGAAGAATTTCGAATGGAAAGTAATCATGAGACAAACAATACCGTAAAAAAGTGTTAGAAATGCCTATATTTTAATATAGGATTAAATTCTAGAAATGCTTATATTTTAGACAGTGACAGAGTTAGAACAAAATAGAGGGTGCCAATCACTTTTCTTTTTATTGTTTAAGGTTTTGAACTAAGTTTATATCGTTACGGGTGTCTGAGTTTGGAACGAGACATATATATGATGAAAACAAATAAACTTTAGCTAAAATTTTTTTGGACCGGGTTTCTGGAAACTCCCTCACACAATGCAACTCAGCCCCTAATTTTGGAACCGATGAGTACATCTTTAAATCTGTAATTGTGGGATAGTTTCTTTAAAATATATGTTGTTTTGCAAAAATTACCTTTTAGTTTTTGACAAAATTTATAAGTTTAGTTTGTTGCATCGGAGTATATACATGTGAGTTGATATCACCCACTGTTAATTACCTTCTAAACGGTTGTGGAGATTAAAAGTGTGATTGTTCGGATTATTTTGAAAAAACCCGAACAATATATTTGTAAATAAAAATAATTTATTAATAAAACTTATATATATATATATATATTCTTAGCTATTTAAAAACCAAGGTTAAAAAATAAAATAGAATGAAAAAAAAACCAAAATCCAGTTTAAATTTAAGATTGAAAATTTAAAATTTAACTTAAAAACATAAGCAGAAGCGAAAAGACGGAGATGTAAGCGAGTGCATGTCCAATTTTTTGTTAAAAAATATACCTCTTCCACTTCGAGGGGCATTTGTTTGTACACTATCGTCATCATTGTACTAGCAATTATTCTTACTATTAAACAAGCGCTGCGTTACTCAATTGCCTTGCACGACAAAACTTTGTTGACCTCGCAATGACCCTTAAAAGTAAGATATTTTGTCCGGTGCTAAATAATTTAAGTTCTTTTCTATATTTATGTACATTAATCTAAAAAAATCCTTCGTATATTCTTATATATTAGAAAAGATGTTTTGGTTTATTTGTGAAAGTCAACGCATAATTAACAATACTGATGGGGATGAAAGATGAAAAGTGGATAGGAGTTCTAAGATGGTTTATGCCTGGGAATTAAAAAGCGATTGAAGATGATCTATGAGCTGAGGGTTTCAAATGTATCGGACCTAAGGAAAATCATATAAGAAGCTTTAAGCTTATGTTATACTAGATGTTATGAAGATTATGATAAGTAGAAACTTAACCCTCAAATTCATAAGCAACAAGAGCATAGAATGATGCTGTAGATTAGAACGACTACATTATTGATTTTTCCTTTCATTAAGAAAAAAATCGTGTTGTCGTTTCTTCTAGATAAAGCCTACCCTCATATGTAGGCAATGTCCTACAATTTTCATTAATCCCTTAGAGTACGTATAAGCTAGCTATAAACATATTTTAAAGAGATAAGAATAGAGAGAAGAGAGGTGGACTCCTAATTCGTAGCCAGCTGAGCACGAGTTCCAAGACGCAGTGTGTATGATATGTGTAACCATATATTAATATTGTGTAGGTAACTATTATATAAATTAACTATTAGATTGACTATATATGAATTGGAGCCATTAGTTGGTTATACTAACAAACTCGCTCTTAAAAAAAATGAGCTACAGTGTTAGCTAAGGATGAAATGATGGCACATATAGTGATGTAGTCCATTAAACTACTGATGATCATAGCTGCTTTTGACTATAAAAGGTACAGACAGCTTAACTAGCGTAAGTATGGCCATCCGTTTGTTTTGAACACTGTTTCAAAAGTGGGATTTGATAAGCAGTGAACAACTGCTACTTGCCTAAAACTATAAACAATTTGAACTTCAGACTTATAAGTTCAAAGCCTTAATTGTGGTGTAGATTTCTGCTCTGAAAATTAATTCCAAATTGAAGAGATGCGCTAGCACAGTGGGCATGGCCCATCATCATCAGTAGTAAATAATTTTGTATTAATTTCAGACTATTTACTACTGAAATTAATTGCATCTTACATTTTCCTCCTTGCAGTTTAAATTTCAGATCTTAATTTGGATTTCAAAAACTTTCATCCAACTTCCAGCGCAAAACATTAGTACTGATTCTAGCAAAACCAATACCTCTGTCCTTCCGTTTATGCTTATGTTTATAGGATAAAATTTATGTTTTAACCTAAAATGTGGAGTTGATTTTAGGTTTTTTTTCACCAAAGTTTATTTTTTAGCTTTGTTTTTTAGATGGCTAAGATACATATATAAAAGTTTTATTCATAAATTATTTTTCATTTACAAATATGCCCTGGGCCTTTACTCTGACATCAACTCCTCATGCATATCCATCCATTTAATTCTTGGAAATCTCCTTGGAACTTTATGTGTATTTCATGAGCTCTAGAAAACCCACTTTTAAGGGATTTCTTTGATGGATACGGAGTAAATGAAGTCATATGGCTTTATCCACGAAGGGTATATACATACGGAGGGTTTAAGGCTTATTTGCTACAGCTTCAACTCTTAAATTATATTAGTGGAGTGAGCCGTTGAGGTACCGAATCCCGCTCCAATCTCCCTTTCATATTTCATATAATTTTAGGCCACAACACTTAATTTCTTAATGGAGCTGTGCCATTTGATTTGAGCTCTGACTCCTAAAAAGATTAACCAACGAACTAAAGCCCAATCAAACGAGACCTCAGAATGTGCTCCCCATCACAAACGTAGAGATAAGGTTCTTGTTTGATGAGCTTAAGGTGTTGAGAATCTGCTGCTGATGAGAAGTCAGTTTCTCGTCATCTAGCAAAACGAACTTCTGATAATATAGAAAAACTAATTATTTTTAGTTCTAATTTTCCATACATTTTGTAAATTCTACACGTATAAGTCATCAGGAGAAGAATTTCTTTTAGAGAGTACTTCTACCATCTCCGTTTATAATGCAAGATGTTTGATTTTTTTTCTAATATTTAACCATTCGTCTTATTTAAAAATTTAGTACAAATATAAAAAATCATATGTCATACTTAAAGTTCATTAAGTCACAAACAAAATAAATAATATTTCTATAATTTTTTAAATAAAGTAAATAATCAACATTATAAATAAAAAAGTGTGTTACGAGGTGGAGAGAGTATTTGATAAACCGCAGATATCACAAGCTCTCCCACGGAACCGAGATCCGACGGTGCAGATGAAAGGGGGGCAGCATGGTATAGCAGTTGATAGTGGATAATCCTCTCCGGCCCAAATCCGCCGGCCCGCCGCCTCCTGCTCCTCGAATCCTTAGCCGACGACGGCCATGCTCTCCGCCGCGACGACGACCATCCCCAGGCTCCGCTGGCCTGCTCCGCGGCGGGGCCAGTCGGCGAGGAACCAATGGTTGCTGCTGCGGCGGCGTTCCCTCTCCTCCTCCCCTTCCTCAGCCCCTTGTGTGACACCGGCGGCGGCGGCGGGGAGTGGTGCTCTCGAGCCGCCGGACCTGCCCCGCCTCGCAGACTCCGCGCGCATCTCTCTCTCGCCGGAGGAGGTCAGCGCGCTTCTCTATCTCTCTCTCGCTCTTTGTTTCTCGGTGTAGAACTCTACGTGACGAGGATGATGACGCTTTGCTTTCTGTTCCTGTGTGCTCGCCGCCCTGCTAGGCTGAGGAGTTCGCGCCCAAGATTCGGCAGGTGGTGGATTGGTAATTTGTTCCTGCTGCTCGCCATGCTTTATTCAAAATGTTCGCTTTTCAGTACTTGATTGAAAGTTTGGAGGTTAGAACATCTAACAAAGTAATTTAGAATAGGCTAGGATGGTGACTGCAACATTGCCTGGTGTTGATTACAAATTGGATGGTTAATTGTTTCTATCGTATGTTTATGGGATGATCAGAGAGTGTATAGGCTGGCATGTTATGACTCCTTTGTGGTGTTGTATGTGCCGTGATGAGGGTACACCTAGGAGCATCGATGAGAATTTATGTTTATGTGTCGCATCTGATACAATCGTAAATCTTCTTTCTTTGTTTCTGTATTTTCCTTACAGGTTTGGGCAACTTCAAGCTGTTGATCTTGAATCTGTTGAGCCGTCACTTAGAGCTGGTATTGATCCTCTTTGCATATCCATCTTGAACTATCGTGTTATTATAACCTCTTGGTTTGTGTGTGTTTCGCATGTTTGCACCGATTCACGTTTTGTGTTAATAAGATGACACCTCAGCTATAGCTTTTGGCCTGTTACTGTTAGGCTTTGGTAGTTAACCATGCGCTTATATTGATTCAGTTCAGTTTGTCCACGTCGTGACGTCTGATCTGTGTTGATATGACTATCAGACTAGAGTTGTTATTTGATAACTGGGAATGCTACTTACTAGTAATAGTTCTTGTATACATATGGTTTCGGAAACTTGACACATTTATGGATGCTTTGCTTTAGTGCTATGCTTAGCATGCATGGTTTGCATTCTAATCCTCATCATTTGATTTGGATTATGCTATATTTTACATGCCCGAAATGAATGGACCAAATAAGATGGATAATACACAACCAATTACTTATGGCTTGAAAATTAATTTTGAATAATAATCATGTAGCACAACAAGGAAGTGAGCCTTCTTAGTTCTGAATGTTTTATTGGCGTTCTTCGTTGATGAACCTTCTCGGTATTTCTATGCTAACATTCATATATTTGGTTTGCTTTCAAAAACATTTCCCATGCGGTTTTTCTCTTTACATTGCATGTTTGACTGTTTGTACAAATGTCCTACCGTATATTGTTTCCATTAGTTATTTCGTCTTACCACTGCAGTGTGTTACCTGCTCTGCACTTGACTGTCTTGTCCACAGGTACTGCAGGAGGTAGTTCATTGAGAGAAGACAGGCCTGAAACATTTGATAACAGGTAATAATAATAAACAAACAACTCTAGAGTCTAGCCAAGTCTTTCGTTTAACTATTGTGGTGTCTGATGCACTTTTTTCATGGATGCAGAGATGCCATAATAGAGGCTGTCCCAAGCTATGATGATCCATACATCAAGGTGCCAAGAGTTCTGAACAAAGAATGATATGTAATTCGTAGATCAAAATTTTGAGGTGTTTGAAATTCTTTTTCCTTTGTACAATGTAGCATGATTTAACAATAAAATATGCAAGTCAAACTATAGTATCATCCTCGACTGAATGGTATGGCTCACGATCAAAGGGTCAACATTTGTAATTTGTTTACTATAAAAACAATTTTTTAACATCGCATCATATTTTCAGACTAAAACATTTGATATGCTTAAAAGTTAACCATTCAGAATTTCTTACATCAAGCAGTCATCTACTCCATATGTTTTCAAAATATAAGTTCCTACGTTGTTTAGCAAATACTAAGATGGTAAGATTCTCTTTCAGTCATTTTATTGATTAAATTTTGAATTGATTAGATTATCTTTTCAAGCACTTGATTGGAAATACCATGATTGAAATGATGAGAATTAGTGCGTAGTTGTTTATATTATGTTATAAAATTTAAATACTAAATTTGCTTATATGTTGGAACATCGGATATTAAGTTACATGGAATGAAATGACACGTAATCAGTGGCAGAGGGGGGTGCAAATGGTTATAGCTCCCCTTGCATGCAAATTTTCTTCAACGCCCATATATAGTTTTTATTTCCAAAAAAAATGATATGTTATTTTTGTAGCTGTAATTGAACAACAAGTATATGGGTTGAATTCTAGACAGTGAATAAGCTATTGAGATTTTTACTGTGTACTTCAGACCCCAAGAATTCATTTAGTTAATTAAGAATGACAATGTGTATTCTCTATCTTCAAAATTCCAACATGGTACTTTTGGTTTACCTTTTGGCTTCTTTGCATTTTATATCTATTAAATGATATATTCTGTTAGCACTTACTATTAATATGATCGTATGATTCTCTTTTATAATAACTTTTTAGTTATACCTAGATTAATCTATTTATTAATGTATATATGTATATATTAATCTATATATTTATTTATTTATTAAGATCGATATAAATAAAGTCTTACAGGGTTGTAGTATTGTTTACTTGCTTTTCCGGCACCCCTTAAAGTTTTTCCCTTTCTGCACGTAACTGTTGCGAGTCCAACAAATGAGCGAGGAAGGAGTAGCAACAAATGGCGATCCAACTTGGCTTCTTCCACCCGTAAAGAATGACACACACATGCACCACCGTAGTCGCCTTCACGCGCGTGGCCGGCAGGATTTCCTTGGGTGAGGCTAGCAGTAGTAACTAGTATGTAGGTAGGTGTGGTAGAGGAGGGGTGCTCCACTATACTGGAAACGTGACGAGCTGAGCTGCTTTCGTCATGGTGAAACATCTGGGATGGAGGAGAAAGAATAGAATCAATGGCATGGTGATTAATCTGGGATGGAGTAATCATCAATGAGACCTATTCATGCAGATTAAAAACCAAGCTTTGTTCTTGACATCTGCTACCTGAGGTCGGTCACCGCGGAGGCAAAAGAACGAAAGCTTCATGTACCATCCTTCGGTCCTTCCCCAAGTAAAAGTTCCTCCTCGGTTCGGAGGTTTTTCAAAAAAGATTGGAGGAATTTAACTGCTCCCTAATAAAAATTTCGAGAAGCTCAGGTTTAATTTTCTATCACAAATTACTAGTCACTCGAAATCCTCTGCACTGCAACACAGCCGCCTCGCTGTCCAGGGCCTGGAGGATTTCCAGGAAGAAATCTCCCCGCTACCACTCCATCGGCTCCTTTGTCTCCCCTCTGACACCGCTTGCGACGAGATGAATCAAATCGGCTCCTTGTTGATTAGTAGTGTATATCTAGACAGGCATATTGCCAAATGGCCGTTGTGAAGAACTGCCAGCAAAATGAGCGCCTCGAGCATCACTTACTGCTATACATATATCAAGGGACAATATTGTTAAATTGCACTATGTCATTGTAGTCTGTAGTTTTGACCTTCACAAAAGCATGATTGAGGACATCTTTCACATAACCATGTTGGCAAAAGAAAAAAAAACAATCACCCAGAATTGCTCCAGTCTTGGATTTTACTAACCAACATCTACACCCTGAAATTGAACCTCCGTAGCTTGATCAACCCTGGGGATAATACCAAAGTAACACACGAGGTAGTAAAAATGTTAGGATAAACCATATTACAAGCAACAAATGAACTAAGAAGCACACAATGTCAATACGAACCTGCTGGCTCATGAGAATCTCGATAGCAACATTTGGATCTCCATCGGCAGCAGCAAGAGCAACTTCAGCTTGAGTCTGCAGAAATGGAACCAATCCACCAGTGAGATGCTTTCTGAGGTCATATGGACAACACAAACACGTGTATAACCGAACAGGTGTGGGCTCTTACAACCATGTTACTACTTTCAGAGTTTCAGTTAGCTTTGTCTTCTAATATCAACAGAGTCTGACATGTCTGTCAATACAATTAGTTGAATATCTGACTACTATCTAATCACACAAGCAAGTATTGAAAACAGGTCGTTTGTTTCTTTTATTGCTTCACTTCAAATCTATCATGGCTAAAACTGCTGGATCCAAGGGCATGATAAATCAAACAGTAGATGAACAATAAGGCAACTGGTAGAACAAGCTATTAAGTACCTTTTCAAAGCCCATCCCAACCAGCTTCTTAAGTTCTTCATCAAATGTATCAACCTGCAAAAGATAGTCCATTATAATTGTCAAATCAATAGCAACATCCAATATTAAACTATTAAAAGGTAAATAATACAGAACCTGGTCAGCTGCTACTGTTGCATCAGCTCTGATTGTGTTTGCTGCTGGATTTCTATTTTAACAGAAAAGTCAGAAAACAGAACAACAAAACAATTATGATCATTCTGATATTAGAAGAAACAAGAAAGTGCAATAGTTCTTAAGGATGGTTTTGCTTGGCATTTCTCAGATACCACATCAAACTAGGTTTGCATAAGCCAGTGACTGGCTCCTCTGGGGTAGTGGGGTAATCACATAAAACATGAGACATTGTTTATGCAAGTAAGTGATGATAACATGAGACATTCTGATATTAAGTCATAAGTCTCATAACAGTACATAATGTGACTTCAGATTATAAATATCCTTGAATTCTATGGAAGTAAACCATGATTTCAGTTAATAATAGATAATGGAACACCTCAAATGTCAGAGAAGATATGAAACCCCCTTACTATAAAGGCTGCTGCTTCCATTAATATCGTGGTATTATTTATTTTTTTACTTTCTGAAATGTGTTGCTGTATGAACTTTTTTTTTACTTTCTGAAATGTGTCATTGTATTGATTAGTACAAACATGAAATAACCAACCATTTTAGAAGCATAAATTACTTTAACTGGATAAAACTGACAGGTAATAGGTAGAGCTATCCAGTGAGTTGATCACTTGGGACAATACACATGTAAACAACCAAACAAAAATTCTATACCAATGAAGGCTAGAATAACCAGTAGGACCCAGCTTGTTCCCACCCGATTACACGATATAGCCAAAAAAACTAAAGTCTCAATTTATGATGTGTCTTATTTTTCTCTTTTCCTTTTGAATTGTCTGAGAAAAATTGATGTGCTGTTTGATTGTACCATCTGCAGAAAATTCAAATAAAACATTGAAATTTATTGAATCCTGCAATTCAAGAAAACTTCCTGACAAAATTACCACTTTTTTCATCCCAAGGAATGCGTTAGATGACTGATGTTTGTGGGCAAGATCATAGTGTATGCACTTCTTTAAACATACTTGAGATTTAGCTGAGCTCAAAAGGGATTTAGCTGAGCTCAAAAGGAAAGTATGTATAACCCAAGCCTGCTTTAAATTCAAAATCAAAGTCAATATATTCTAAATACTATAGCTAAAAATGATAAAATGAAAACCAACTGCTCCTACAATGAATCCTAACAACAATCCTTATAACATCTCACCTCCCTTCTGGCCCATCCACTTCTACTATTATGTTCCATTCGCAAATTCCCACCTTGAACCTACTCACCCGTCCTCAGACTATAGCTAAACATGATGTCGATGACAGATCGGCAGTAATATTATGGGGTGGCAAGAGAGGAGCAGAAATAAATGGTTATGCAGTAAACAGGGGATTACCCTACTCTTGTTGAGATTATATTTCGGTGTGGCAATAGATCGCAACAATTAGTTAAACAATCTAGTAAGTCGTGCCCCCCTGAGGCACCCCTGCCCCCCTTTATATACCGAGGGGTAGGGCCTTAGAGATAGAGATCTAATCTAACAAGACTAAGCATATCCGGGCCACATACGATCAGAAACAGTAATCTAGGGGTAAAATCCAGATCTAACCATACATCTAACCGATCTGGCCTGATATTCTATCTTTAGATCTTTCTTTACAACTAGGGACCCACTTTTCTATACAGATAAGTACATACACGTTATACCCTATATGCTGGTATCCCACAGCAGCCCCTGGAGTCATACATAGCCGCGCAAATCACCCGTTTATATTCTTGATCATCAAGAATATCTTCACACAACATGTTGGGCATCTCCCTAGTGCTTCCTTATTCATGATTGTAAAGATTGTGTAGGGCCCCAAAGAAAAGAAAACAACTAAGTGCATCGAATAGATGCACCTATTTGGTGTAGCCCGTAACTCTACGCTTAAATGGAAAGCAATTTAAACATGAGTCTGATAAAGACTATCAAAAACAAAAAAATTAGGTGCATCAAGTAGGGACTCATCCTATCTCTGTGCTTTTGCTGTGGACTCATCATAGTTGCGCATGCGTAGGGACTCATGTTCAACTTCCATCAGCAATACGCATGGGGACTCGCTCCTCCCTTTCCCGTCGCTGGCACTCGATTTTGCCACGGAGGTCATAGCCCTCGTTGCAGTGCAACTGCTCTTGCTCGGCTTCTAGTTGGCATTATTCCTCCAGCCGACGTTGTTCTTTGTCCAGACGTCGCTTTTATGGAAGCTTGCGTCTGAGGGCCAAGTCGATTGACTTGCGGCCCGAGTGGTTAACACTTAACCACTCAGGGGCCGCTTCGAGACCGATCACCCAGATCAGGATGATCTTGATGAGTGGGCCTCCGGTCTAGATGGTGTGTTCCCAACACGGTGCTGGGATTGTTGAATTGCCGCAATGGTGACCATTGCCTTGGCCTTGTGTACAGTCCCCGCTATCGGGTAATCTGAGAACTTTTCCATGATGTCATCAAGCAATGCGACTGCAACATCCACGTTTTGTTGGGGTCTTGAAGACGTTGTGGCCCTCAACGTGAGTCTAGAGGATGTCGCACTACAATTTGCGCGACTGGTTCCTCAATTCCTCACGAGCTTGGTTCTTGTGTCGTCATCGTTCGTCGTCTCCTTGACCTTGGCTCTCCTCGTCCAGGCGCCTCTCGGCCAGCCGGGTAGCTTCTTCCTCCTAGGCTCCTAGCGCTTCTTCTCGGCCTCATCTTGAACGGATCGGGATGTCACGGAGATTTCCCGTGGGGGAAAGAAGCTCCCCATGCTGCTACTGTCCGACGCATCGAACTACACAGTCGATTCTGCGTCAAAGCCTAACCTGAGTGGTTCAAATCCCTCCTAGGGTGACTGTATCTCTGTGGATTGTGACTCAGATTGGATCTTCTCCTTGGGTGGCGTTGAAGTGTTTGGCTCAAACCGGCACACCCCATCTATATACTCGGCAGACCGAATCCGTAAAAGAAAGTGTGTCATACTCATCGACCTGAAGTCGAATGCCACCGAACTTGAATGTCTGCCCTAGGTCAAACCTGCTCTTCATGATATTTGAGTTAGGATCCATTGAATTTGAAGAAATCCTCAATGCACCCCTACTTAGCGCGCCAACTGTCAAGAGATAGGGGATTACCCAGGTTTGGGCTCTCAAGGTGAGAGAATACCCTGCTCCTGATGAGATTATATTTCGGTGTGGGAATAGATCGCAACAATGAGTTAAACAATCTAGTAAGTTGTGCCCCATTAAAGACCCCTGTCCCCCTTATATATCGAGGGCGAGGCCTTAGAGATAGAAAACTAATCTAACAAGACTAAGCCTATCCCACCCAGATAGGATCAATACGATAATCTAGCAATAAAATCCATATCTTACCATATGACTAACCAATCTGGCCTAATATTATATCTTTACATCTTTCTTTACAACTCAGGACCCGCTTTCCTATACAGATAAGTACAGTACATGGTACATCCTATATCCGGGTATCCCACACATGATAAAATGAAAACCAACTATTCCTATAATGAACCCTAACAACAATCCTTTATAACATCTCACCTCCCTTCTGGCCCATCCACTCGTATTGATAAATTCCCACCTTGCCACCTACTCACCCATCCTCAGACTCCTCACTGCCTACACAATTGGGTTAACTCTAATGTGACAGTGCTAATATGCTACATTAGTACATATACTCCCTATGTTCAAATATATAAGGGATTTTAAGGTTTACATAAGCTATCCTCTAGTATTAGTCTCATCCATCACTTTTCATTTAAAATTTTTCCCATCATACCCCTCAACTACATACTCATCTCAAACACCACTCATTTAATAAGGAGTATACTAGCCATTTCTTTTTATCCTTGATCTTTCCAATAAAGAACGATTGCTTATATGTTTGGACAGAGGGAGTAACTTTTCTAATCTCAATCACCATCATACCCCTCTAGTATTAAGGGATTTTAAGGTTTATGTAAGCTATCCTCTAGTATTAGTCTCATCCATCACTTTTCATTTAAAATTTTTCCCATCATACCCCTCAACTACATACTCATCTCAAACACCACTCATTTAATAAGGAGTATACTAGTCATTTCTTTTTATCCTTAATCTTTCCAATAAGGAAAGATTGCTTATATGTTTGGACGGAGGGAGTAACTTTTCTGATCTTTGTTTGCTCCACGTGTTGAATAGTAGAAACTCTGCCACAGTTGAATATTCACTCCATTCCACATTATAAGATTTTTGGCCTTGCCTAGATTCACATGTGTCATAATGAATCGAGACACATATACAAAACATATAAATTAATATATGGATGAATCCAGGCAAACCCAGAAAGCCTTATAATATGGAACAGAGAGAGTAAGATGAAACAATTGTGCTCTTTAATTCCAAGAATATTTTCATAGCTCATTCTGAATTGACACTACCAATGGTATGATCTGGGTCTTGGAAACTATTTGAATGTAAATATGAGTCATCACTAGATACTTATGGATACTTCAAGCTTGCAGCATGATTTATGGAGTTATATTTATGTACAACATTTCAAGTGAATTACAGTTTTGTATACCTCAATAGCCTATTAACCATAAAACCATGAATCTGAACCAATCACAATTTGATTCAAGCATCCTTTGAGCAGAACTTGAGGTGGTGCACCACTTAACCCAAGCAAGGATCACTAGAGTATTTCTCAGTTCAAATTGTCTACTACATGGGCACTTGTCTTTTACACATGGCTGTGTGGAATTTCAAACTTTGAACTTACCCTTAGCAGAATAGGTCATTTAACCAACTGATTGAGCAGTGACTTATTAGCGAGACAAATAATAATTTGCTTCAAGGCATATTAGCAAGGCCGTATGGAATTACATAATGCAAACAAGAAAAAGAAGATGGAGCCTATTAAATACTAATTAGAGCTAACAAAATTGTTGTGGCCAAAAGTATAGTCTGATAAAAGCTGCTCCAACAAAATGCCACTGACAACCAGGTTAATTATTTGTTTGTGCTGTAAGTATTGATTTAGAAATGGTCGTTTTGTATATTCAAGTTATTCTGGCTTCATATGAGCTTCTGGTTTCAATGTAGAGGTGATTGTCACCAGATGTGTAATGTATTAAAGAAATGTCAAGTGGAAAATGCATTACTGTGAACTCGTTAGTGGATCACTTGGAGTTGTGTTATCCAACAAGCTAGCATGCAAATTTGCACTTGCCTCCCTTGCAGTTGGTTCAGTTCCAGCAGAACCAAGTGTTCGTGCTCTCCCTGGAAACCTGGGATCTTGTTCCTACAAGAGAGTATTCAATAATGTTAAGCTCAGCACATTTCAGGAGATAATGCACAGATCCATGAAAAGTATTAAGCAAATGAAAACGAACAGTTCAGTAAGCTTAGGCACTTATTACTTGGAAGAGCATCATCGTAGTGTGCACAAACAAAACACCATAGAAGTGCTATGAACTTGAACTGAACTATCATAAATCATAAAGGGGATAAAGTAGCACCTGAACCAGCTACCAGAAAAACAAGGATAGAGGTTTCGAAAAAAACATAACTACTCAAGAACCAAAATACAGTATATGAAGTAGAACAGAGCTATACAATTGTATCTTTTGAAGTTGTCTTTTGAAGAATGCATGTACCAACAACCATTGAACCATAACTACTGTTTCTATCAAAGAGGAATGCACACCCATATCATGTTGCACAATATTGACAGAAAAATCAACTATTACTGTGTTTTTCATCTTCTGCCCATGGAATGATTCAATCAGAATGGGTTGTGGGAAACCCTAGGTTCTTCATAGGCTCATACAAGCATACAAGTACTTCCTGTAAAAAGCCCCATGAGTCAATGAGCTCTATCTATGGTCCATACAATACATCCAGACTTATGTTCGACTCTCATAACTCCCAATATAGTGAATAGTGATCACACAGCTACGATTGGATAGCAAATATTCTTTCATCTCAATGGCCGAGAAATTGATCAGATTGGAGAAACCCAACAAGCACCCAACAAGCTCTCCAGAGAACTTAAAATAATGTTTTTAATGCAATTATAGAATGAATGCCATCAATACATCACAGAAAATTTATACTTGCGAAGGTGAGTATAGTAAAACCGTAGTAAAAGAAATCCAACTTTTCTTTATATTCACCTGAGTGGTGGTGGTAGTTGTTTGCCTACTTGGCATCCATGAAGAAATATTTCTTAAGAAATTTCCATTAATCAGAGCACTGAAAATTCAAGGATTTAAACATTAGTCCTACTCCTATGAACATTAGGTCAAATGAAATCAATATGAAAACAAATAGCTACAATACCTTGGTGTGCTAGATGTATTAGAGTATGTAGGAAGCTGGCCATATGTAGTCCCTCCAGTACACAGAATAAAGCCAGGACGCCTCACACAAACAGACTGATATCCGATACTTAAGACAATAAGTATCACTAAAAGAAGCACCTCTTAAGGAATATGGATAGTGATATAACAAGGACAACTTAAACTATTTTTGCAAAACTTACTAGCACTGACAAGCCTTCGATAGAAGAATAAAATGATGGTCCAGGAAGCAAGTAGTTGAACAGGCCATAAGTATCTGATGAAAATAACAATAAGGATTAGCAAAGACCATGATATTAACCGATGTAGTTCATGAAGGCTTCATAAATAAAGAATAGAAGGGACTAACATGCAAACCCAGACAAGATGCCACACAGGTGCCCCAGCAATGAAACATTGCTTGCCAGAAACTGAAAAAGAACCAGCAAAATCCACGCA
This sequence comes from Oryza brachyantha, assembly GCF_000231095.2. Classification (NCBI taxonomy): domain Eukaryota; kingdom Viridiplantae; phylum Streptophyta; class Magnoliopsida; order Poales; family Poaceae; genus Oryza; species Oryza brachyantha. The sequence continues at coordinate 20,943,406 of NC_023165.2, forward strand.
TACCTGATAATGTGCACATTTAAAACATTTCTTTATAAGACCATCCAATAAATCAGATATTGAGAACAATAGAAGCATATAGAGTGATTACCATTTTGCAGGAACATTAAAGAGGCCAAAGACACTGCAAACGACACAAACTAAGGTTAAATGTCATTGTATATGCAACACATATCAAAAAATAGAAAGAACTAGTTTCTATCAGAAAGTTGGAAAAACAACAGATTAATCGACATATAAGTAGGACAAATGGCATTTTCTTTCTACGCTTCTGGTAATTTTCAATTGAACCTTCCTAGATACTTGTTTAAAAACAGTGATCTTGCCACTGTATCAATAAGTAAAGAGAAGGGCTTGCCCAAAATGATAGTGCAAACCCGTATGTGGGTGCAGTTATGTGAGCTTTCTGGATCAGGTTTATGAAGATTAGAGACTCAAATGAACATTTTTTTCTGAATAAACCAGCCAAATGTACAAAATTGTTTGTCTGAGCTAGCAACTTCTCTAAACCTGTTAGATGTGATCCATCAATCCGTTGCCAAATAGTTCGTGTGGGAGTATGCATAATTCCATTTAATATATTACCAGAGTAATTCTCCTAGCTAAGTCATTGCTGGTAATAAAAAGGCAATAAACATTGCTAAATGACGGTGATGGCATATACAAATCTAGAATGGCCCAATAGTGCTACGTTATTATTGTACAACATGACAGGTCAAACATTTATTATTTTCTGCACAGATAAAACATCATGAACTTAGCACCTCAAACATGCAAGCTTTTTCAACATAGAGGTGTAGTCTGTTCCCTCCAAATTTTACGTAAAATGAAATATCATATGAATCATCATTCATCAAAATGAGTAAAGTGTGTAATTAAAATCAAGAAGCAATGCACCTTCGAGATTGCACTCCACTCAGGCTTGTCTCAATGACAATCATTGAGAATATAACTCCAGAAAAACCAATGGAACATTCATCCACAATAAATGGAACATGATACAGCGGATTGTATGCCACCAAGAAAGCAATGATGAGATGAAAAATCGCATTAGTCGTAGCAAGAAGAAACATCAAGAACAAGAGACGGACTGATCCCATAATTCTTTCCAACTCAGTGCCCAAGGGTACCAAGGCCAACATGTTGAACAGCACATGAAGCAAAGAACCATGAAATACAACAGATGTATAGAACCTGTACACTGAAGTAAATACAAACTATATTAGTTCTAGATATACCCAAGAAAAACAAAAGTATGAGATACTATATCCACAGGTCAGACGAAAGAAACTAAAGATCTAGAACATGCACATCAGACATTTTGGATTAATAAATGTATAGTTTCAGGTCCTTTGGTGTTCATACTTTTTAAAGGGGTAATTCTATTGTATCTAAAGTCTTCTTTTGTTTTTTCAAGTGCTCCGAACATCTCATAAGGTACTATTTACAGAAGTGTATTTAGATGGCAAATGAATTCATGTCATGTAACGGATTGTTTTCTCATATAAAATACGTTGGTATAATTTTGACTTGCACACTTTTTAAATATTCCACAGTACAATTCGACGAGTTTAAGACAGATGAGCACTAAAACATAAATGCTCATAAAAATTATATTCATCATCTTTCAGAACAAATTGTTATTCAGTGTCATTAAAGAAACCATGGTTTATGCTCTGCAGAAAATTAAAAGGTAAGCATGAGACGGACCTTGGAAATGTGACGCTACCTTCGAAGGCAAGAAGCATATCTCTTCAAAGGAGTCATAGCCAGTCAACAGGCATACCAAATAGATCACTCCGCATATCAAGATAACACCAGAAGTAACGAACGGGATGCTGCTCCACCACTGATTCAACCTAGTTGAGATTCCAGCCTGCATCACATTTTGCAAGAACAAACGTAAGCCACATCTATAAGTCATCGCATTTCCCAATGCCATCTCCACGAAATACATACTGCACGGCCGCTGCTCCAAGAGCTAGTCCATCAATCAATTCCCTATAAAACCCAGCAATTAACAAGCATGCCAAGCATCCTCCTCACAAAGCCGCGACGTAATCTCGTCCAGGACATGTCAAGCACCCCATTCCTAGCTTAATTAATCCAAACTCACTCGCAAACCCTAACAGCACAATAACCCATTTCCACAAGATCACGACCGTTTCGCGGGACAACAAAAACAACCAATTCCCCCCATCGATTTGGGCCTACTGCTTCCCAGATCCGGAGGGGGAACGGGGGGAAGTAACCGCCCAGAGATTGAAATCGAGAACCGGGGGGAAAAATATCCCTCACCTCCGTGAAGACGTTGGGCCGCATCTCGGGCTCGCCTCCGGTGGCGGTGGCCTCGCCGTGTCGGGAGGATCGAAGCTTGCGCGAGCGAGGGGGTGGCGGTGGCGCTGAGATGTCGAGGATTTTGGGTGGGAGCGCGACGCGAGCGAGAGAGGAAACGAGCCGTTGTTGCTTCGGAGGTACGGGACGGGGTGGGCTCGGAATTATCGAAGGTTCGAGGGGTTGATCTGTCAAATCTACCGGAAATTATCTACCCCCGTCCCGCGTGCGCACTTCCTCCGCCTGCCTCCGCTACGCCAGCGCCCTCCACCCGCCCGCCTCCCAAACCCTAGCCGCCGCGCCGCCACTCCGCTCCCTCCCGCCGCCGCCTCCTCTGCGTTGGGACCGCTTCCTCCTCCTCTACGTCGGGGCCCGCCGCCGTGGCCTCTACACGGGGTCCTCCCCACCACATACACTTCCAAATCATGAATTGTGGGATAGCTAATCTTGTCTGCTTATTAGTATGGATATATAGATATAATTCAGTCAATGATCAACATAGATGGCCAACCTTTTCAATTAAAAATAAATTCTATTATTAAGTTTTTCCTTTCTGTCAGAAACAATCTATGGAAGTAATATAAAGTAATAGTAGGCCATATGAATTAAATTTACAAAAAATGGATTCTCAGATATGTTTCATTAATTATTTTGTTCCTATTTTTATAGGTAATTCTGGAACACTCCAGACATCCAGCCCAACGTTAATTCGGAGGTAATTTTGGAGCTTTCATTCTCTCAGAGTTACTTACAGCGGACATCATAGGCATTTGAGGCCCGAGATTATTTTTTGTTGCTTGCTAGCTATTTTTAATTTCTCCAACGGCCATTTTTACAAACGAATTTCAATACTTAGGTTTTTACAAACAACGTATCACTTTGGTGAAGTTTTGGATCTAAAGCCTATATTGCTGCACAGGAAACGATAACTATCAACTATATAACTCCAGGCAGTGTAATATAAGAAGGGGGAACCTGAAATTTGCATCGTACAACAAGTGCACTTCATCTGCTGGGGTTTTAGGTTTACTTAACTGCTCATGTCTTGCTTTACAAATGCATGATCTCTAGAATCGAACTCCTGTACTATATGGTGGTATTTTATGAGGTAATATTTTGAATCAATTACTAATGCATATATCTATTGAACAAAAGTGAAATGCTGATTTGGAGTAAAAAAAAAAGCTAGAAGTATCTACATAAAGCTTTTTTCTTACCGACGGCAATAGGTGTTGCTTTTTACAATTATTGTTTCTTTGGATCACTGTACCAGGAAAAAGAGCTCCTTTGGATATCACCCTGAAGACTACTTTGCAATTTGTTTCATCATATTCTGTAAAAGAGGTGGTTTTTTTTTTTTTTTTTGCCTTTTCTTTCCTTTTCAGCCTGTCATTGCAATTAGTGACATATCCATCTCAAAGTAATGCACGTCTTTTTGCTGGAACCGGTAACATGTCTTAAATCCATAAACTGATTCATTTTAGCTCTCATGTGGATTCTAGTTCCGTTGCGAAGCACAAACATGTAGGTGTAACTAGAGCTGTACATGTACCAGTTCCAAAATCAAAGTACTTGCAGTCAATAGACCTGCGAAAGTTTAGATATTAGGACATATATCTTCTACCACCTCCGTTTCATAATATAAGATGTTTGACTTTTTTTGTTGCAACGTTTAACTATTCGTTTTATTCAAATTTTGTACAAATATAAAAAATGACAAGTCGTGCTTAAAGTTCGTTTGATAACAAAGTAAGTCACAAGCAAAATAAATGATACTTCCATAATTTTTTGAATAAGACAAATGATCAAACATTACAAGCCAAAAAGTCAAACATTTTACATTATGAAACAGAGGGATACAAGGTACAAAACTATATCTGCCACATAATTATATTACTATATCTGCCACATAATTATATTTCATGTAGCTTGTTTTCATGGATCTATCTTGAAATTGATACAGTGCCACTGTGTCTCTCAGTGTTCCAAAGGAGTCTGCTGAACATGTTAAAGCTCCTGCCGCAGAACCGGAAATTCACAGGGAGTCAATAAACTCAGCTTCAGGTTTGTGCGGCTTCCCTTTTCTGACATTAAATTTGCCATGTTTGTGTGTTATTCCACTCATGTGCCTATGCACTTTATTGGTATTTTGAATCTGCTTGATTTTTCTTGACTCCAAGCCTCTCGATAAAATCTCTGTTGTTGCAATGATCTAATATAATTGGAGTTCCCTACTGCCATCATTTTTAGTTTTGACACATGTTTGTTTGCTCCAATGCAAATATCTTGTAACTTATAGAGACCAAGGTGACACTTTCTAATTTGATTTATCTACTTAAAACGGTTGCAATTACATGGTCACATTTGGTTTTGCAACTCCAATGTGTTGTCTCTAATGGCAACTTACATATGAAGTTATGAGGACTTAGTGGCATTTTGAAACTTACATATGAACTTATGAGAATTTAGTGGCATCTGCTTTGGTAATAGAAAATAAGAATTTAATTTTAAATGGCCAGAGTATATTTCCGAAAGGAAAAGGAAAAAACATGTCTGTGGTCTAATTAAATTCAGGTTCACAACATGGTTATTTAAGTAAGCATGTTAAGCTATGTGCAAGCTGTGATTCATTTTATGTTTGTATATATATTTCTAAATATTTTAGAAAGTACAGAATAAATATTTCTAATTTGGTGCACTGTGAATCAGGCCACATAGGCTCAGTTGGGTCTGTTGAGTTTGACAAAGAAGAGTTTATTTGTTCTTGGTGCTCTATAAGTAAAAGAAGTAAACAAAATATTTTATTCAAATTAGACAAAATAACTTTTCAGGGCCCTTAAACAAGTAAAATGGCAAAGTAGCAAAGTGTACAACCATGTTGTACAGGTGTTCTAATTTTTGCTGTTAGTTTGATAACCTTGGTGGTGTTAGAAGAGAATAATCTCGTGTTGATCTGATGTTGTGTTTGCTAGGATGTTGCATGATGGTGTGTGTCTTTTCTTTCTATTGCTTCTGTAGGTTTTCGTCATATTAATCATGTCGCTTAGCAAGGTTGAAGTGAACTTGATAAGGTTGCTTCAAGCGGCTCCTCGGCAGCAGAACCAGGCTAAGCTTGTCCATGTAAGTGTAGCTCATACAATTTTTCTTGGATAGGAGATTTTTCAACATGCTTTGTTCTGTGTCAGTAGGCTGATTGTATACCTTCAGTTAAGAGAATAAAGAATTGCTCAAGTGAGTAGTTTTGTGTGTTGGAAGTGAGAAGGGAATATCTCTGGATTACCTTTTGTGCTTCAATTTTAGTTGTTAGTAGCTAATGCATATTCTCTTTAATCTTCTTTATCATTTAAAATAGAATCTGTGGTAGCACTGACATTCTCCAACCAACTACAGTATGTAACCACAGCCAGGGAATTGTTGGAGCAGCTAGGAACAGAAGCTACTCCAGAAGGGATATCAAGGTGTTCATGTGTTATTTGTTCTATATAGCACTGCACATTTTTTTGTGAATATCGGACCTTCAGTCTGTGACCCAGCTATATTCTGTTGAGCATCCATACTTAAAATGTACTCCAATTAGGCAATTAGCACTATATGACAACACAAAAACTATCAAATACCTGATCCAATATAGAACAGTGATAGGTGAACCTGATCTCTAGATTCTATTTCATGACACTAATATGACCAACCAATTGTCAATCCTTGATCTTTCACTGCATTCAGTTTTTTGTTAAAAGACTTCTGGATGCTAGTTTGCCTTGGTGGATGGTGTGCTTATACTTTCAACTTCTATACATGAATGAATCAAGCTTAATCTACTCTAATACCTTTCAGTGAGTGTAAAAATATGATCTACTTTGAGCTGTTTTACATATACATCAGTGGAGCAGATCAAGCATTTACCTAAATTGAGTTTTTGTCTCACTTCTTGTGTACTACTTCCATTCCATAATACTTGTCGTTTTATACAAGGCTAAGGTCAAACTTTTAGAACTTCGATTATGAATAGCTTTTAAAATATTTGCTTTAGAAGCACGGAGACTATATATATAGATTAATCTTGAAATGTACTTCAATAAAATCATTTGTTTGTTAACAGTTTTTATTATGTTGTTATAGAAATTTGTGTTAAAGTTGTTTTTTAGAGATTGTGCCCTTGTCCAAAACAAGTATTATGGAACCGGAGGGGGTAATATAATACTTTTCTCATGATCAAACGATGTTCATTCATGAATTTCTTCTTGGTTCAGTGTATCAAAAGCTAAATTAAGTGAGTATTCAGAAAAGATCGAAGCATTAGCTGCACGGCTTGCTGCTCCAGAGGTATGCTTTGTCATGCTGATTCATCTTTCCAATTGATATCTTAAATTCCTCGACCGAAACTTTTTTTTTTTTGTGGGGGGGGGGGGGGGGGGGGGGGGGGACAGCCAACTAATTCAGACAAAGTTAACTTACTTTTCAGAACAGTGCAGCCATAATTACTCGTATAGATTATACTTTTCTTTGATTTTTATTTGTTCAGCCGGAAAATGAAATGCCAATTGATGAGAATAGAGAGGAAGAGAGCTCTTATGAAGGAGAAAAGCCAGGAAATCCAGTATCATTATCATCAGGATTGCGTAGGAGACCAATGCAAGTGTTGAATTTGGTATGTGTTTCTATTTTTTTAATTGTTATTACATTTAATGGATGTAAATTGAACAGAGCTCACATGGATGTTGGACCTAGCAGTCATGAGAGAAAAGATAGAGACATTAGGGCACCCATTAAGTTGGATGCGGAAGCACAGGCTCACATTGAGAAGCATAGGTAGGCTACAACCACAGAACAAAGTCATTGATGATTTAAAGCTTTAACTGAGTGAAGCATTGATATATATGAGAAATGTGAACTTTAACAGTTACCTTCTGATTTTTTTGAGACCTAAGATTGAGAATTTCGGTGCTCTACTAGAAAAAGAAAAACGGCGGTTATTTTCTAACGTTGGTGGATCTTCTAACCGTGCAGGAAGCTGCAAGAGGATCTGACTGACGAAATGGTTGAGTTAGCACGCCAACTGAAAGAAAGCAGTCTCACGATGCACCAATCTGTCCAACAAACGGAGAAGGTAGCATGCTTCTTTGGTTTATCCCTTTTCCAGCAACTCAGTTGTGCTCACGTTGGCACTTTTTTTCGTGCAGATCCTTGGTTCCACGGAGAGAGCCGTCGAGCATAGCTTGGCAAGCACGGGGCGTGCAACCACGAGAGCCGCAGAGGTGTACTCGCTGGCTTCCAAGACAACATGCTTCCAGTGGCTGCTCATCTTGCTGATGACCTGCATGTTTATCATGGTGGTTCTGCTCATCCGGGTCACCTGAGTTTGACTGCCTCCACTGAAAATATTGTGACCAGTTCTGTTCATTCGAGATGGAATTTTGTATTCAATTATGACAAAGAAAAATGTTTGTTATATGAGTTAAGCTCTGCTCTGTTGGTGCCATGAAATCTCTCCAATTCTCACATATGAGTATTACAGTATATGAAGATTAGCAAATTGGATTATGCACTATTGGACTGTACTCTTTTGGCCATTTGCCGTTGGGATGTTGTGAAGACTGAAGATTAATGCAGCGCCGTCCTCCGTTGCATATTGGAATTTTTTATTTTATTTATTAAATAATTTGCAAATTTAATTTTGTATTTCAAAAAATCATAAAACTAACATCCTGCCGTCCTCTAGGATAGCGGAAGGGTGACGTGGCAAACAGCCGTCCGCTGTGAGAGATGGCTGCAAACGGCGGCCTAGCCAGAGGGCGGCAAGAAGAAAAATGAAAACAGCGCAGCCGACCAAGAGGTGAGGGAGGCAGGGTGACCATTTTGCAAAAACTCTAAATGCAAAATCACCGAGCTACTGTCATCTTCTGTTCTTGCCGTAATTTTGTCAATTATTTAATAAATAAATTCAAAAAATTCTTGCATATTGTGCACTCACTATGACACTGACACCACTGTACAGTACAGGTTTACATGGATGGGCTGAGAAGGCCCATCAAAACTAGAGTACGGCCCATGTAAAGCAGCATCTAGTGAATATGTGGTTGATATAGTATGTGTTGTTTGTGCCTTTCCGGTGCTAGAGCACTTCATCTGCACGACATGGATATGGCTTGAGCACTTTCTTTAGTTTATTAATGAACGATGAAATATGAATGATTTTTTCATTTTTATTGTTGTATAATGGTATAGATGATGGAATTAATAATTATAAAGTTTAAAATCCATTTTAAAAAAGTGTGATGATGAATTTTTATATAGAATTTTTTAAAAAAAATGCATGGTTCAGTAGTTTTGGAAGCGTGCGCATAAAAGATGAGAAAAAACCAAGAATAATCTTATGTAAAGAACACAACCTAACTTCTAGAATTTAAAATTAGTCTCAAGTATAATCTAGAACGTAGGCCGTGTTCGGCAACAGGCATAAGTTATCTTATCCCCTCTTTTTTCACACACACGTTTCTTGAACTGCTAAACGGTGTATTTTTTGTGAAAATTTTCTATAGAAAAGTTGTTTTAAAAAATTATATTAGTCTATTTCATATTTCTTTAGTAATTAATAAGTGATTAATTATGTACTAATCTATTACTACGTTTTCGCGCCAATCTGTTTGTTTTTGCTTATGTTTGTAAGTCAAATTTTGAATATTTAATCTTAAAATTGGAGTTGAATTTAGGGTTTTTCATTGTGGTTTATTTTTTAAACTTTACTTTTAGATCGATAAGAACACATATATAAAAATTTTATTTATAAAATATTTTCTATTTAATTTGTTGTTTTGTTTTTTTCTACAAGGTCAATCGATGGCCACCTAATCCATTGATTAAAAAGAACGGGGGATCCTTCTACTTTGACCACACTCTTAGGTCTCAGGCTATTCTCAATAGGACGACTGATGTTACAATACAAGGACAAATACAACAGTGTAGATTATTGTCTATTTAACACACACAAACGACTAAATAGACCTTTCGTATAATGATTTGTCTATTTATTTGTCTGCAAAATATTTAATTTATCCTTTGACACATAAATCAAGGTAACTTATCATACTAGGGAATAGACGAGACGCGGCGTACAACAGTGCTAGCGGTGTCAGTTTGGCATTGGAGCACGTGCCCCTGCCGTCTCTTCACGAAGAGATGTTGTGGTCGTCTGTTAGATGGAGCGAGTTTTTTTTACAAATTTCGTAACATACAGACGACTTAAAGACAGATATTCTACGTGCCCTAAGGTCGCATGGGGAAATTGCTAGTCATGTAAGAAAGTCACCAATATCATGCAAAAGTGTTGGACTAACCATAGTGCAACTCCATTGATTACAATTAGAAAAGGAGTGATTGTTTGGTCTTTTAAGGAAAAAAAACCAAAAGACATATTTGTAAACGAAAATAATTTTTGAATACAACTTATATATATGTATTATTTAGCAACCTAAAAGTCAAGGCTAAAAAATAAAATTCAACAACTCCAAATTTAAAGTTAAAATTTTAAATTTTGGCTTATAAATATAAGCTGGAGAAAAAATAGAGATGCAGGTCCTCGATAAAAATCTTGTTATAGGTGATCATAAATTAGGACTAGCTCGGAGTCTAGGATTGAGTTGCTCTATCCCAATTTAAGAAGCTTAGAGGATCTTTGACGTGATATGCTAGCAACAATATGCGCGATTTCGACTAAATCAAATGGTAAGCATGTGTCAAGTTGCCAGATTAACGTGAACATCTTGTTATACAACTTGTCCACTCCTTCAAATTCAAACATACTCTCACGTTATAAGACTTTTTGGTCTTGCCTAGATTATTTTATTTTTACTTGGCATGTGATTTATAGTGGATTTTTGTTAAATTATGATAAAAGAACGTTGTCCAATGGAATTATATGAATTTGCCTAAATACTTAGTTTTACATGAACTAGAAGATAGATCACAATTTCATTGTACTAAAGGATAATACACACGTCTTCAAAAAGATTTCTATTTAACACATCTTTAGTATACACATGTCTTAATAGCGTGATGGATGGTACGCATATGGCTATGAAATTCTTTTGGTTGAATATGACTACGATAGATAAAATTGTAAAATGTCCGAAACGTAAACTTTCTTTCAATTAATTGATTTTCATTATAAAAATGTCACCATTCATTAGCATAGGTAACTTTTAATCAAATTAAAATACAAATTAACCTATTTTAGAAAAGTAATTTAACTATCATAAAATTAAATGATGTATGAATAAAAATATTATGATATCGTAGCATTAACACGGATATTTATGAATAAAAATATTATGATATCGTAGCGTTAGCACAAGTATATTAGCATATTGCTAGTATTTCACCTAAGAGGCTACTGGATTTCCTTTTTTTTAAAAAAAAAAGGCAGATTGATCAATATATACATATCACTAAATTAAAATTTCGAAATGGCATTGTTGAAAAAAATGATTTCTTTTTTTAAAAAAAAAGGCAGATTGATCAATATATACATTTCACTAAGTTAAAATTTGGAAATTAATAAAAAAGCTCAATATTGCACCATATTATGTCCTTCTGAGTATCATGAGCAAGCACCGGACCCACCAGTGCTGGTGCTTTTCGTCATGGCTTGACGTGGGTCATGTAGGAGCACTATATAAACCACTCGCTAAGGATGTGATTAGGCGGTGCGGTACTAAAGAATGCCTCAGAGAGTAAATAATAAAGCCGTGCATGGGCTTGCAGTTGGGCCTTAGGGAGAGATAAAAAGGGAAAGTAGCTTCTACTTAATTCAAGTAATATATGTAAATGACCTTCCTATGGCTGCTCGTTCAAAAAAGAGAAGATCTTCCTATATATCTTGGGGTAGCATCTAATGATTAGAGCAAACTTCACTAGCTTTTCCTTTTTCAAAAATGAAGCTAGGAATGCATGCAAAAGGCATCGAGTTTCAATGCAAGACAAAATAAAGCTTGGATATAAACCTCTAAAATTCCCAACTTTACCCAGCAAATCATTAGAAAGGAAAAGAAACATAAAGACATCAGCAAGCACTTCTTTTGAGCACAAATATTTTGTTTGCAAGTACACATCATATCATCAATTCATCATCATCATCTATGTATCATGCTAATAAGATGATGCCTTTGCTAGCAATACGAGTGACAATATTGCAGTTGAAGTAAAGTGTAAAATACAGAGCTATCTAGTGTACATATGTATATACAATCATACATGACAACAGGCTGGCTTTTTTAACCGATGATGTGTGGAGCTTTGATGGCCGATAATGTTTGTCTATTAGTCGTCACTCCATCGGAGTTCAATTATTAGTCGAAGGAAAAACATAACGTACTAGCATATCCAGCCGCGTGTAGCTCGAGAAATGTGTGAGGCAGCGAGACGTGGGTGATCGAACTGAACCTGAACGAATGGCTCTGATTTTTTAGATGACGTGATGGTCTGAGGGGATAAGTAGTGAACAATGCTTTGAGATAATGGAGGGAGAAACTAAGGATTTTATATGATACGGTATGCATCTGTATTTCATATTTTCATACTCTAATTTGTCTTACTTGTTGTTTGATTTGAGGAATGGAATGTGGTCAGTTAATATATACTCTTATGTCCTTAAATAAATGATCATTTTACATTTGTGGACTAAATTATGAGAGGAAAAATGGCCTAAATACCTTTTAATAAATGATGGTTCGTTACAAGTGGGAGACGATCAAGGATAATGTTAAAAATAAAAAAATACGAGGTTATTAATGACTGGTTTTGTACTATTTATTTTTTTAAAAAATAAAAATAAATTGGTTTAAAAACTATTTTTAAAAATAAACCGTTTGTTCCGCCATTCGCGATCCCTCCGTCGTCTCCGTATCAGAAAATTGACACGGAGGTCCTGCCACCCGGAGACGGAAGACCTTCAGCCCTCCAGTTTCGGTGAGTCGCGCATGCGCATGCCCCCGGGGGGGGGGGGGGGGGGGGGGGGGGGGGGGGGGGGGGGTGGGGGGGGGGTCTGCTCTGGTCGGTGCATGCGCGGTATTCCTTCCTCCTCGTGTACGCTGTGCAACGCATGATGCATCGACCGGCTTTTCTACACGGAAACTAACGCGCCTCTGTCTCTGGAACTACAGATTCTTCCAGAACATATAGCCTCTCTCGTCGTAGCAAAGCTAATAATATATAATAATATACTCAGCATGGCTATAAGATTACTTATAATATTTTTTTAGATCATTTATATAATAGTTAGCTTTTTATTATTAATATATAATTCACTTGTCTCTCTTATAGGGTTTTTTTTCTTCTTATGCTCGAACCGGCTATAAACTTATAACCCGTATATCTTCTTTCTTTTCTCATCTCTCCTCCACCTTAGTATTTAGCCGGCTCGCGACCTACTATTATACTATTATACTAGCTCTCATATAGCTTTTCTTTATAGCCTGAAAAAGCAGGAGTAGCTCTCGGATGAGTCGGAGGGAGGCCATGCATGCACGGCCCTCGATACCCGGCCGGCGGCCAAAAGATGCATGCAAGACCAACGCTGGCCGTTTTGGTTAGCATATATATAAGCGGCACTTGTGCAGCTGCTTAATATGCATATGCATCAATGCATTGCATGGTCTGCATATATAGATCCATCGCTATAAATAGGCGAGAGAATACGAGATACAGAATATACAGACACGGTAATGCATGCATGCATGCATATGGTCTGATGGTGATTCTACTGAAGAGTCGCACCACAGAGGTGGGTGTTTGGAATGTAGTTTGATCCAAGATCTGCCTATATATGTGTATCATATTTTTGCTGCCTGCGACGGTGCGTGTGACAGGCAGGCAGGTCTCGGATCAGGCTTCATTCCTTGCACCAATACTCTGTTTTTTAGCGACAGGGCAAAAGGTAAAAATCATGCATGGCAGGCATGCATCTTCTTCGAGGATCATGAAATTCTCCTGTTTCTCAGTTGCCATCATAGTATCTGTTTTGTTCGAAGTTCATAGATATCCTAGCTGAACAAGATTAAAATAATTACCTTATAGTTTAGTCGGGTATCTTAACTCCACAGTTTTTTCACCACTCGTTTGACTGATACCACAATTATAGATAACCACATTTTTCTTCATAATCCCACGTGTCATAGATTCTTGATTAACCTTGCCTTAAGTTGTGGCTCGTGGCAGCCACACCTTGCACAAGTTGTACGTAGTTTGGCAAAGAAATGGATCAAAATCAGATAAAGCTAAGAGATATCAAACATCGTTTGTGGCATTATTTGAGAAATACAAAGTAGGATGAAAAAAAATCTAATAACTAATAGTATATCCATTTTCTAACATCTAAATTAAATTTAAAAAAAAGCAATGATGGTTTTAGTGAATTTGTCACCCCACCAGTTGTTTTCTTTTTACCAACTCTTTAATGTTAAAAATGTATTTGTGTATGTTGTTAATATCTCATTTCATCAATAGTAGAGAAGTCTACCATACAAAAATATCTGCAACGATGAAATTGTTTCAAAAATACTCTTTTAAAAAGGCAGTGGTTATAAAAGTGAATTTGCCGCAATATCATCTATGCTGTTTTCTTTTTACCAACTATTATATATGTTCTTTGATGTTAAAAAAATGGTCGTTGTACATGTTAATATCTCATGTTATCTCTCTAAGATAATTTTACCATCAAAGCCATCCGCAGTAACGAAATTGTTTCAAAAATCTCGTAATTAATTTGTTCAAAACAATTTTAGCGCACGTACAGTTCAATTTTATCTATAGCAAAACATGGATATTTAGCTAGTATAATAAAAGAAAGAGAGATAAGCTGCCCTCTTTATTAAAAATATGATGATTATATATATACTATCTCCATTCCATAATAACTTCATTTTTCCTTTTTCTGTGTCTAGCGTTTGATCATTTGTCTTATTTGAAAAATTTATAAAAAAAACTTAAAAAAATTAGTCACGCATAAAGTACTATTCATGTTTTATCTTATAGTAAGAATAAAAATATTAATCGCAAAAAAATTTCAAATAAGACAAAAGGTCAAAACATTGTATCAAAAAACTAAAAAATAATTTTATTTCGGGACGGGGATAGTTAGAAATATATGAGTGATATTAATGGTACAGTATCTCTTGTTCAACATCTCTAGGTTTATGTCAAATGTATAAATTTATAGACAGTACTCGTACCAACAATCATAACTGCGACCGCGGAGAGAAAGGAAGCTGAGAAGGAAAAGTGATGCCAAAGAAAGATCAGAAATCGGGTACAGCTATAATGGACTAAAGACCTTTGATCCTTTCACAATCTTACTTAACCCTTAAAATTTTTTAACTTAAAATCTATAAAATTTTAGCTTACCCTATTTTAAAGCCTAACACTTAAACTTTGTATTAAAAAAACTTAGACCCATTGCCACCACGTACAGGCGTACGACATGCACTGGGGAAGATGAATCTGGTGGAGTCCAACCTTGCCAGAAATGAGAAAATAACAATAGATAAAACCCCAATCACAGTTGTCTGATGATGGCATTTGGACCTTGAATCGCAGCGAAATGAGCAAATCTAAAGAGAGTGGAATTGACATAGCACAATAAACTGAACTCGAAGAAAGACTCACGCTGAACTCTTGGAATTACTCCATAATTCTTGTCACAGAAATAAGCACATCAATCTGTACTCTGTAGGCAAGCAAAGGCCAAAATTATGGAAGTGTACCGATGCATGATTGGCCGAGAACCAATTTAAGAAACTAATACCAAATGACATGGTAACAAAATGGAGGTATATACGCACAGAGAATGATCAGCACAATGCATTTTGTAATCGTTATCACTGATAATTCATATTAATCACTCTTGCTCTTGTCAACAGGTAGCAGAAAATGAGATTGATTTTCAATAATCTGAAGACACAGATGTGCTATTTAATGAAATGAAAAGTACCAATAAGTCTTCGTTCCAGGACATTAAGCTGATCAGTTCATCTACAAACAATACTTACATTGGATGATAGAAAATGACAGCCCAGGAAACAGGAGATCATTGCATACACTTCTTTTTGCAGGAAAAAACAAAATAATTTTACTAGAAGATAGAAGGTTAATTTCAGTTGGAACACGAAGGTTAGTTTTTGCAAACTTCTAATGCAGTGACATAAACTATAAGGCCAATCCATAACTTAATAGTATAACGGAGATGATGTAGATATAATTCAAAATACAAGTCAAGTATTTTACAGTACATAATCACATCCTTGAATTGTATCAATTTGCTGAGGCATGTCAAAGTGTATTATTCAAGTTAGTTAGAATGTTGCCAAAATAATAATCCTTTAGGTTTGTGAACAAGTAGTACTATGTACAGATTTAGTGTTAAAATCTTGGAACTTTTTGGAACTAAAAGCAAGCATATAATATACAGTGTGATCCTTTAAATGTGCAAAGTTGCCATTTATTAAAGAATCATGCAAATTTTCCCAGTGAAGAGCAACAGGTAAGTCAAAAGGCACCAACGGAGCAAAATATAAATCAAATAACCAAAGATGTAGAAATCAGTGACAAAATGCTTGAATTTTGTACAGCCTAACGGCACAAGCATCATAACAACTGCACCTGCAACTGGAAAGCAACAATTAATTCAGGAAAACAAATACATCCATTCTATGTATATATTCACTGTGCTATTTTCTCTACAGTTATATTTCTTGATGTCTCAGATCATCTAACCTCTTTTGGCTAATGCATATCTACACAACTGAGCATGCAAAAATTTGCTGTACATATGCAGTACTCATAGGTGACCACAGCAACAGCTAAACATTGAAATATCTGCACTGATGCATCGATTTCTAGATTTCGGGAATCAGAAAAAAATGGTTGAAGGAATTGAACAATCTTAGCAATCACCAATGTAATCGGAACAATGTGTGACTCTGCAAGGGTCATGCTGGTTGATATCAGTGAGAGATCAGTCAGTCCGCTGCTAGTGCTTGGAGTTCACGCAGATGGTCTGGTATAAGTGTCCCCAGGTTAGGGTTCTGTGGATTCTCTGCATATGCAACATGATATGTTGCAACACAAGCCTGCGGCCACGCAATTATCATTCGGCACTGCACCATTGCAACAAGAAGCAAACAAGAGGATTAGACAGCAGGATGTCTAAGCAGTATGAATACCTACAATTCATGAGATGCTGGATCTCTGCACTTTAAAATTTGTAAATAATAGTCTCTCATAGTAATATAATTATATCTTACTCTCTCCATTAAAAAATATAAGCATTTCTAGGATTTGAATCTTGCACAAAATATAAGTATTTCTGACACTTCATGGTATTACTTATCCCACCAATCACTTTCCATTCAAAATTTTTCCTATTTTACCCTCACATATCCTTCCACACCCATTCATTTCTCATTTATTAAGAGGTGCCATAGTCTATTCTTCGAAACCTAAATCACTGCTAAACAACCCATAAATGATTATATTTTGGGATGGAGGTAGTATTTTCCAATTAATCTGGATAAAAGGAGTAGCTAGAACAAAAAAAAAGTTTGAAGGTAGGCCCGTAAATTTCACCAAGATAGCCTAAAAATAAATCCAAATTTTATAGGATTGTTTCTGGTGACTAGTTTGTATTCTCTGATGCCAACTAGCTGGGAACCTTTGTATTCTCTGATGCCAACTAGCTGGGAACCTTGCAATGTCATCATACAAAATTTCAAATGGCACATATACTTTAGGCTTGCAAAAGATTGAAGTAACCGGCTTATGAGACCTCTTGACAACAAAGGCCAAACGAATTCAGCCATGTTTCAGTACAGTGAAGATATACTATTACTTGCATAAAAAAGTTCAAAATCATGATTGATCAGGTTTAACTAATCCAGAATTAATTGCAGATGAACACTGAACAAACAGAGTGCAAGAGGTTGAGTGAAATACCATGTAATAACCGATGAGGAATGAATAAATGGATACTGGCAGAGCAAGCTCCTTATGTTCTTTATCCATGGCTAGTGCCCATGAGCCAGCAACTAGTGAGGCCAATGCACCTCCTGTGACAGCAGAAAGGAAGCAGAACGAACCAGTGAGGTCTGAATCAACCAGTTTTGATATCCCACGGAGAACGAAAAGAGACCACACATTCCGTGAAGCCACACAGAATGCCTTGCCCCACACTCCCACATGCACAAAACCCCACCGGTTGACCCGTCCCATCAGTTTATCTGATATAGCCAAGCAGCAGCCCTGGCAGAACTCGTCATTGCCCTCAGTCACAGCGTTGATTGCTCGAGCAAAGCTTCTCACAGCTGCAATCACAGGGACAACCACAGCTCCCATGCAAATATCACCAAAGGATGGCCCCATCATTGTGCCACGGATTGCTTCAATGGTGCCACCTGGCATACTGACTCCATAGACAAACCGTGCATGTGCTAGTTTTGCCACAGCCACATAGACAAAGTAGCGAAGTACCTGCATGGTCCATGACATGCTCACCAAAAGTGCAGCCACATAAGCAACCTTGAAGTTCATGAAGTGCCCTTCTGCAGCAGCAATACAGCTAATGGCAACTGTCCAGAAAGACATATAGCCAAATGCAGCAAGAATGACAAAGACAACTAAGCAAGAAGCAGAAGGAGGCAAATGTGCTGCACTAAGAGAGGTGGCAAGCACTGCAGTGGCATGCTGAAGACGTACACCAGTGGCCCAACAACTGTATAGTGCCATGGCAATGGCAACGACAACTATGAGCACTCCAATACCAAGTGCAGCACCATTACCAACAAGGAGTATGACTACATCGCAGGCCAGTGCAAGAACGGGGGCTGCCCAGAGTGAGGTTTTGATGGCTTTTGGAGGGTTAATGACTGCAAGGATGACCCAAAAGCAACCGACAATTATGGATACTATGACAGAGGAGGCAAGAGGAACAAAGTTGGCAAAAGGCTTGTAGGTAGGATTCTGTCGGGAAGAGGCCTGGATGCCAAGGAAGATTGCGAGGGCAATGAAAGCAAGGATGTGTACGGTAAACACCACTTTTGTGACACTGGATGTGAAACCACTGCAGCAACCATGACTATCAGGGACAGCAATATTGCCAAATGCTGGGGAGTAAATTTGCTCATCAATTTCAACTGCCATCTGAGGAAGTAATGTTTGAAACGTTAGCAAAGTGATGTAGGTTAAATCAAAGCAATAACTATGTCCTCACAGAGAGAACATAAATTAGATCAAATCAACAAGAAAGTGATGGAGTTTTGACATACAATTTTATAAGTGAAGACATGTTTGGATTACCAGTGTTCAATTTTTCAACTAAAAAATACATGTATAAAATCTATCAGGGTGACCTGATTATGCACATTGATCAAATAATTTATTAGTATGGAACTGTTAGCTAAAGAGTGAGTAATGCTTTGCAAATGTGGCATAGGGCTTTTTCTATTATTACTCAGGGATAATGATAATGAAATATAATATACTTGATTAATGCATAGAAATAAAATGAGGTACTGGAGGGGGTAAGAATAGTCTTACAAGCTTAGACAACAAAAGCAAATTCAGTAATGTAGCTAAGCGACAAAATTGTGACCAAATAGTGCTGCTTTGAAAAAAATAGAATGAAATAAAATTTAGGATTAACTCCTCTGAATAGTCAAAAACCAAATGGGGAACATTCATGAATGCATTGTGTAACAAGTACATCCGGCTATCTACAGACATAAGCAAAATGAGCTAATCCATCCCTCAATGAGCAAGATAACATAAGAAATGAAACCAATATATTTGTGCAGTCAAAGTAAGTGAAGCAACTCAACCACACAACCCCAATTAGTTGTGGACTTGTTTGGTTTGCTACCCTACCAAAATTTGGTAAGGTAGAAAACCAAACATTTCATAAATTTTTTAAAAAAAAACTAATCTAGCAAAACTTTGGCAATTCCAACATTTTTCATCTTGTATGAGCACTATTTGGGCACCAAACCGAACATCTCCACAAAGTTTGCCACTACCAAAACGTAGGGACTCACAAAGTTGCCCAAATTGTTCACTACTTCTGTACTTTAAGTCAAACAAGAATTAAAAACAATATTTCCGGCGAGGTTCATCCAAACTTCTCAGGCAAACCAAATGCCATCTGCCTGGCCCCTCATCTCATCATGGTCATGCTGGAATATCTCAAACATGCCAGTAGCCAGTAGGCCACCTAATCGGCAAAACCACAACCACTTCATTGTGTCCGTTTCAATTTGAATACTAGCACGAGTGCCCATACCTGATACCTGCAACAACTACAGCGGCAATCTTAGGCCTAGACTAGCTCCAATTCACACCCTGCTCCTCTAATTTGTCACAAAGTACCTCCTACAGCCAATTCAGCACACGAACAGCATCAAAAACACCCAACTCTAACACATGCATTTGCACGAACGAATTGATCGCCAAATAGCAGTTCGAGTCGACCACATGCGCATACTGCATTCCATCGATTCAAAACGCACCAACATATAAGCAAACGAAGTTCGAACCCACCACGCACAAATAAGCGCCCCGATTCGCGTCATCATGATCCAGGGTTAGAACTCTGCAAGTAAATCGCTCAAAGCCGCATCTAGTGGCACTCCGCTTCACGCCGCGAACAAAACCGGGGCACCGAATCGGCCAACTCAATCGCAACTCCTCGAGCAAAAAAACCAGCAACAAGTACGCGGTCAACCACACAACGGGAGCGCGCGAGCACGCCAAACGAGGTGCTGCGAGATAGAAGAGGGGGGTGGGGAAGGAGAGGGAAACGGAAGACAGCGGTCACCTGGTAAGGGCTCGCCGCCGGCGTGGTCGCCGACCCGGCAATGCTGCCGCCGCCGCCGCCGCTGGCCTGCGTAATCTCGCCGACGACGCCGCCGCCCCGCCTCTCCATCGCCCCCCTCCTCCTCCTCCTCGCGGCGCCTCCCCTTTCTCTCTCTCTCTCCCTAATCCGCGACTCGCTTTGATGGTCTCATCTGCTTTTGGCCCTCCCGCTTTCGCTGTCGCCGCAGCCAGGGGGCGGGCCTTTTCCGCTCGCCTCCGCCCCGCTCCACTCTGCTTCTCTTGACGCATTGACGAGGAGAAGAGAGAGAGAGAGAGAGAGAGAGGAGTTGGGTAAGTGGGGTTACCGCCCGGTGGAAGCGCGGTTGAAAACCTGGAGTGAGGAAAATGTTCTTGTTCGGGTGAGGAGGTGAGCGTCGCCTACGGTGGTGACTGTACCGGCCGGTGACGGGGCGGCGTCCGGGCCGTGGGGGTAGCCAATATGGCGTGGTGGAGACTGGAGAGGGGGGCGTTGCACCGTTTGCATACACGTCAGCGTGCTCCGTCTCCTGCTTTGCTTTTGTTTTTGTTGTTGTAGTGGAGCACAATTGGTTTCTCTGCTTCCTTTATTTGTAGAGCTGTCTGCTGATTGTCGCTTACCAGATGCACCCAATGGAAGCATTTTTAGCTTTTTACTCCCTAGCTAGTGTGTTGCCCTCGCCCGGATGACAATCAGGGTATGATTGTTTTGTTGTTTGTTCGTGCTTGGATAATCGGGTAGTCCAGTTGTTTCGCTGAAATTAAGCATAACTAAAATGTCTTTACTAATGATTAAAAATAATTTATGGGTGAAATTTTTTTATTATGTGTTTTAGAGATCTAAAACAAATGTTGAAAGTTAAAACCACGATGAATAAAACTATAATCAACTTAAATATTATAATTTTAAGTTTTAATATTTAAATTTTAGCTTATAAACATATGAGCATAATAAATAAATAGGAGGCTACCTTCAATTCTAAGGCCGAGTTTGTTTGGAGGGAAAAAACTCCATTGGTTTATGTTAGCATGTTTTCTAACCTGCTAAACATTGTATTTATTAGAAAAAATATCTAAATATTGCTTTAGAAAATTATGTTAGAATAGTTAATACTTAACTTATTGTTCATCTCGTTTTACAGGATATTCTCCTCATTTCCTTACTCTCAAACTCAACCTAAGAGCAAGGTCGATAGGAGAGTCAGTTATTATCTCCAAAAAAATTCATTCGTTAAGAGCTAATATAAAGCCAACTTCTATCTATAATATAATAGTTTACCCAAAGATATATTTCATTATTAATATAAGATCCACCTCTCACGCACAGTGTCTTCAAGTTTGTAGCTAGAAATCTATAGCTTTTTTTTCTCTTCTTCTCTTTCTCCTCCTCACAAAGCATAAATGTGATATGGTAAATTTTTTTTGAGCTCGTTTGCATTCACATGTTGTACTCTCTCTAAATGACGATGCTAAAGATAAGACTTATAACTGTTTCGGTAACACCAGGATTTCGTAAGAATTGGTTTAGCTTTCGAATAAATATGTAAAAATCCCTTTCTTGTAAAGGAGGCAATAATGATTAACGTGTGCCCCAAAATAAGATTAGTGCATGTTATTTACATATAGTTACATATAGGTTTGATTTCCCCAAGGAATGCAAACTAAATATAACGAAGTATTAGCCATGTCATTGATAATCCATCGATCCCCAATGATTAGCTAGCCTTCTCTCTCTCTTTTTTTTTCTTTTGCTTTTTGATAGTGCTATGGATAGGACTAGAGAAGAAGTGCAATCAGCACGGCACTCCCAACGTAGGAAAAAAAGCAAGGAAAGGGAAAACGAAGTAAAAGCATTGGGTAATCCTCCATGATATTGAGAATCAAGCAAAAAAGCAACACGTGTATATAGCAAAGCAAAAGGCGTGATGAGTGGGCCAACCTGGTAACTTTACAAGGCTTAGATTTGCCCGTTTAAAGTTGCAATAGTGGAAGCCCACACTGGGGGACGAATGGGTAGCTAACCTTACTTACTAGCCCATGAACAACTGTAAAAGCCCAGAAACACTTATCAAATGACCCAAAATCTGGCCTGTCCTCGGTGAGTCTTCTTCTTCATCTGTGAATGGGGAAATTTATCTGGGAGAAATGATTTGAGATGTTTTCTCCAATCTTTAGAAGGTCCATGAAGTAGATAATTTTTTTAAAAAAACTTAGCTTTTTAGAACCAGTCATGAATTATCCATAGACCTGATAATGTCAATCCCTACATATATACCAACTATGCTGCTAACATCTGAATCCCATTTTGTTTTGCATGGAGGCATGCAAAGGCAGATTGGATACCTGAGACTTGACGCGTAGAGAGCGGTGCTCCATATGCATGGAGCCATGGAGGTCGTGGCCTACATGATGTAGGAAAGTGATTTGTGGTTAAGCCATGGAGTGTGTTTGGCTTGGTTGTGCTGCCAATGCATGGTTCAACGCTTGCTATTTAAGCGGTGTACCAGCTTGTGTTTTGAGTAGTGAATAACAGGAGCCGGTGAGTGTTTTGTGCGGTGGTGCTGGTGTGCAGCACTAAAATTCTCTAGTCCAGGGTGTTTGTGCTTCATTTGTGTGTGCGCTCGTGTGAGATCAGGAGTTGAGCTAGGCTAACATAGAAAGAGTAGATATGCCAAATTTAGAGTTTAATCCTATTAAACTTTATGAATTAAAGATTGAATTTGAGATTACTATTTTCGTAATTCGGTCTATTGGTTAAACTGATGAGACGAACCAAATTAAACGAATAGAATTAGGTCTTTCGCTACCTATGACTACACTGATAACCGGATTTCTTGCTCCTGATCTTTTCGGTCTTTTTTGCCCACCCCTTCTGTAAGTAGTATACTCATGTGCACAGCCGGAATCATGCAGAGTCGGGCAATGGCAAAGCCACCTCTGAGCTGCACAAACGACGAACCAGGCAACCGCCAAGCCTCTCCGATCTCCGACGCTGCTCGCCCAATCGTCTCCTCGATCAGGCCGCCATCACTTTCAGTGCAGGCTCTCACTCTCACAGCGCCACTCCTGCTGCCTGATACTTCCACCTCTCGAGACAAAGAACAACCTCCAGATCACTCCTAGTGCCCTCTCTCCATGGTCCCAGAAACGGGTTAGATTTCTCACAGGAGTGATAAGCGTCCAGAAGGGAAAAAAAAGAAACACTGTATTTTTATGGTTTTTTGGTCTCTGAATGACTGAATCCTGTCTGCCATATGGTGCAAAAGGCTTTTGTGGTTTCACGTGCGGCAGTTCGGCCTTTTCTTTCGCAAGTGTCCATCGTAGTGCAGCAGCAGTGGCGTGGTAGATCTGATCAGAAGGGGAGAGAAATCCAATGGGGCACACACCAAAACGCTCATCTCCTCTGCCTCTAATCATGGATTTTCTTTTCACTTTTTTCTGTTTAACTGAGGTATGTTTACTCACTTTGCTTCATTAGATGTGTAGGTAAAGTTCTTGTCAGATATGCCAGTCTTATGATGATGCTATTCACGTTTAGACATTTCAGAGTAGACATTCTCCTGTTGCCGACATGGACTATCACGCCTGCTGCATCTGTGATGATTTTACACACACATTTACTCACTTTGTGTGATGTGGTTGCCTAGTGGTTAGTACTGACAAAAGCATGCTCCCTATATCAAAAAACGAATTCTTCGATTTCTGTATCCAACGTCTGACCATCCGTCTTATTTAAAAAAAAATCAAAAAATTTAAAAAAATTAGTCACACATAAAGTATTATTCATAATTTATCATCTAATAAAAACAAAAATATCAATCACAGAAAAGTTTGAATAAGACGAAGAGTCAAAAATTGAAGAGAAAAATGAAAAATTAGTTTATTTTAGGACGGAGTGAGTACGAGCTTTTGTCCTGAGATCACACCACTGCAAGTGTGTGGCAAGTGGGGATTAAAACCGAGCAGATGGTTCTGGTAAGCTGACCAGGTGCAGGTTTATCTTATTTCAGACACTGCCTCACTGGTGCGTGGTTTAGGTGAGCGATTGATGAACCTGGACCAAGAAGGATCAAAAGGGTTTAAGTGCCATGGAGCATGTGATCATCAGGGAATCAATCGCCTCGCCGATGCAGATTCCGCCGCCTAATTTGGCCTCTTCGCTGAATCAATCTCATCTGCATATGAACCTCAGCCTCTGTAACTGCGGCAGAAGCTCTTGTAAAGCTGATTCCCATTTTTAACGGCATGCAGCTGGGTAGTGTTTGGCAGTATGATTCGGTATAATTTTAGCTCCTGTAAATTTCATTTAATGCTAAGACCGACTAATTTGACAGCCAATTTTTCATCTTTAAAGCTATGAATCTCAGTGTTGAATTGTTTGATCGACATTCATTACTGCATTTTGATTCTGTAGATATGATTTAAACCATCACAGTCTGCAAGATTGGAAGGAGTGATTCTGAACGAATGAATGAAATAGCTCATTATTATTGTTATTAGCATCACCAAGCCTAATCAAGCAAGGCTTACTGGGTGCAAGAAATGATCAAACGATAAGATTACACCGAAACGATCAAGAAGCTGGTTTGATTGATTAATTGATCGATCGATCTGGTTCTTCCTAGAGAACCCTGTCGGAGTTCGACGGCAGGCGACGGAAGAAGTTGAATCCGGCGGACGGCATGTCGCCGCGGAACCTGGGGTGCCGGAGGTAGTAGAACCCCATGCCGAGCAGCAGCAGCTTGAACGGCACGGCGTAGAGCACCAGCGCGGCCAGCAGGCAGACCACCGCGAACACCGCCGTGGCGCGCGGGTCGCGCCACGACAGCAGCGCCTCGACGCGTTCGCCCTGCGCCGCGACGTCGCCGAGCAGCGTCTGCGCCCGGCCGGCCACGGCGCGCAGCCTGTCGTACCGCATCCGGACCACGTCGGCGGGGCGGCCCGAGGGGAGCCCGTCGAACTCCTCGTCGAGCTCGTCGGGGCTGACGCTGTCGACGTGGGAGAGCCGCGGGTCCATCCCCGTGGGCTCGCGCGGCCGCGCCCGGTAGCGCCAGAGCAGGACCAGGAAGAGGTAGAGGCAGACGGTGGGGAGGATCATCTCCGGGCAGAGCACGACGGCGACGAGCAGCGCGTGCACGAGCACGGTGGTCGGCGGGTGCGTCCACGTGCGCACCCGGTTCGCCCACTTCACCGCCGTGGCGACGTGCGACAGGCAGCCGACGACGCGGAACCAGTTGGCCTTGCTCCGCCGCATGCTCCACGCGTGCGTGTCCGTGTCGAGCAGGTACTGCACGACCTCCGGCCCCAGCGGCGGCTCCGACCGCGCCAGCCGCCCCGACACGATGCGCATCGCCGTGTGGCGCAGCACGTCCTGCTGCGCCGGCCCGAGCGGCTTGACGTAGTGCATGCGCGGCAGCAGCGGGCTCCCGTACGCCTGCATCAGCGTCAGCCACGACGGGCAGGTGAACCGGATGGCCAGCTCCAGCTCGCCCATCTTGCGCACGCCGACCGGGTGCACCGCCGTGAGCGCGAAGTTGTTGGCGTACACGCGGTTGGTGTCGAGCGTCGAGAGGCGGATGCGGAGCTTGCCGATGCGCGCATCCTTGGGCAGCTTCCCGGCGTCGCCGCTGGCGTCGGCGTTCCTGTACCGGACGTTGTCGAAGACGGCGATGGTGAGCACGGTGCAGGGGTCGAACACGTCCCACGCGTACTGCTCGTTCCACCGCGGGTTGAACTGGTCCAGGATGGTGCGCGTGCGCGCCCACTTGGGCCCGTACTTGAGCACCACGTACGCGTCCGTCGAGCCGCTCGCGCCGTCCTTGGCGATCTTCATCGGCACCAGGTTCGTCGCGCCGCGGACGCCGACCTCGAGCATCCCCACGGGCGGCTTCGACAGCTGCTTCGACGCCGCGCGGACGTCGCTGGCCACGTTCGCCGCCTCGTCGAGCACGTGGTAGCCGCCCTCCAGGCACACGCGCACGTGCACCCGCCCGGCGTACGGCCGAGCCTCGTCGCCGCACAGGTTGAGCCACCGCGACGGCGGCTCGACCCGGTCGTCAGATCGCCGGTGCACGGTGGACAGTGGCACGCGCGCCTGTCCCACCGTCTGCCCGGAGAAGACATCCTCCACGACGACGGTCAAGAAGGGATCGAACGGCTCGGCGGCGACGAACAGAAGGTCCTCGTTCCAGCTCGGGTTGGATGTCCCCGTCGCTGCGCTGCCGAGTGCGACGCGGCAGGTCTTGAACACCTGGGCGCCGAGCTGCGCCTTGACGTAGAGCTCGGGGAAGGCCGGTCCCATCGGCTTCGCCTTGCCGTCCGGCGGCGCCGGCAGGCGCAGATCCTGCGCTTGGATGACGCTGAGGCGAAGGTACCAGAGCTTGGGGGACAGGTACGCCTTGGAGCGGGTGTGGACGAGGTAGCCGCCGGAGTCGGATTGCCACGCTTCCTGGAACGCCTCATCGACCTGCGTGCCCACCCACACGGCGAGCATGACGTCGCAGGCTGCCGTACCGTCGCTGGAGTGACCCTCGAGGGTGTACCACTGCGGCGCGAGCGCGCTGTCCGGCGGCGACCGCTTTGGGACCTCATGAAGATCGAACGAGACGTACCCGAGGTTGGCATCCGGCGGAGTGGGCTCTCCCTCCGCCGCCGGCTTCTTGGCCGATTCATGGACGGTGACCTCCAGGGAGGTGGCCGTGAGACTATCCTTGTGGAAGGCGAACACCTGATCCCACTCGCCAGCGGCCGTCGCCGCGCGCGTCTTCACGGCGTGCGTGCCGATGGACAGCTGCGCGTACAGCGGCTGCTTGTCTCCGCCGCCGTGGTGCTTGGCCTTGAGAAGCCGGACGAACAGGTAAGGCACGCGGTCGACCAGGTCATATGACGCGTTGCCGGCAGAGGCGGCCATGCTCCGCTCGGCGGCGCTCTGCGGACGAATCTCGAGGTCGCCGGCGACTCCAGCGGCCGCGACCTCCATCTTTGACGGTGAGGGCGGCGGCGCCTTCGATGGCGACGGTGGCACCGGCGCAACCTCCTTCTTATTCTCCTCCTTAGCTTTGCCGTCCTCCTTGGGCTTCTCACCGTCCTTCTTTCCCTTCTCCGGTGACTTCTTCTTGTCGTTCTTCTCTTGCTTCTTGTCCGCCTCTGGTTTCTTCTCTTCTTTCTTGGCCTCCTCTGCTTTCTTCTCCTCGGCCGGCGCCGCCGCCTCCGGTTTCTTCTCCTCAGCCGCAGCCGCGGCAGCTGGCGCCTTCTCCTTCTCCTCCTTCCCACCCTCGGCAGCCTCCTTCTTCTCCGCGGCGGCGTCAGCCTTTCCATCCGCTGGGGCCGCGGGCGGCGGCGGCGGTGGCTCGTCGACGAACCAAATCTTGAGCCCGATCTCGCCCTTGATCTGCGAGAAAACGCTCCGCTTCTCGAGCGGGTAATAGACGAGCACCTCATCCCCGGCCTTGGCGAACGAGGCGCCGGCCACCTTGACCTTCCCGAGGAACGTGCCCCCGCGGCGGCCGCCTCCCCCTCCTGCGGCGGCGGCGATAGCCTTCTTGTCGTTGTAGAGGTTGAGCTCGAGCGTCTCGGCGCACATGGCGTCGGGGTCGTGGACGAGGAACTCGAGGCGCTCCCCCCACTGCGGGTTGAGATCCCGCGGCCTGGTGGCCGTGCGGCGGCGCTGGCCGTCGAAGTCGACGACGGCGTAGGCGGTCGCCGTGCCCTGGCCATCCTTGGGCATGAGGTTCCGCGCGTTGCAGACCTCCACCACCACCCGCCGCCTCGCCCCTTCCTCCACCATGGCGGCTACCGTGCCAGCCCCGCCGGGGCACAAGTGTCGGAACCTACTCCGGTGACCGCGCGCGCGTGTCTCGCGGCAGGGAGAGCAAGCAATGTGACCGTTGGAGAGTGGAGAGAGTGGAGCGGAGAGAGTGACGATGTGAGGACGTGAGGTTGGGGAGGGAAGGGAGGCGGGGTTTAAAAGGCGGCAACGGGCGGGAGGTGGGGCCGGGGGGCCACGTAGGACGGAGGGGGTGCGGGCACGGAGCGTTGTCCGGTTGCGACGTGGCGGGGAGCGCGAGGCGGCATCGCATCGAAGCGCCTGGTAGGTGGCGAGGGTGGGGCCGCGCGGGTCAGCGGATGGCAACGGCAACGGCATTGACGTGACCGGCGACGGCGACGGCGGCGGCGGAAACCCCCTCGACTCGCCCGGAGAAGTGGGGGAGACAGAGACGTGCGTGGGCCGACGCCGGCCTCGTCGAGCGCTTTACGTAGTACGCCCTCTGTATCCTAATAATTGTATTTTTATACTGTTTGTTTTGTTTTGTATAGTCCGTTTAATTAAAAAATGATTATAATTTTTATTATTATTAGATGATAAAATATAAATAATATTTTATGTTTTAATCTTTTACCCGTGTGCCTTTTCCAGTTTATTTGTAATACATTTAGTAAATATTAGCCTATAATTATAACAGAGTAAATATTATAAAATGTTATAGTGTAGTTGAGTAAAATTGGAGCATGCATATTTCCTATATGACCTGGGTTAGGATGATGTTCACGGTATTAACATTTTAATGGGGTGCATGAATTGCACAAACTATATAAGCCTGAAAGAAGGCCATTTTTTATTCTTGTTTACCTGGTTGTTAAACTTGCACAAATTTGGGCCGTTACCATCGTAGAAGTTCTATTAGAATTTTCACCAAAAAGAGTAGGAAATATGTATATATACTAGATAAAAACATATTATGTTTATCCTAGAATAAATAAAAAAATTCATAAAATATGTGACCATCTTTTTTATATAGGAAATATCCACCATCTAGATTTGATTGATTTTTAATATTACAAAGTTAAGGGGATAAATTGTAAAAATATAATGGAAGTAGATGGTGGACTGCCACCACCACTAAAGGCTTTTCTAGTAGTAAAGATGCCTGAAAGTAAATAGGAATAGCATACATCTGGACAAAATTATTTTACCATTGTGAGTTTCAGAGGTATCCTTTCCAGTATTGGATAGCAGTAGTTCTCAAGAAAAACAACGGCTAGCATCCAAACCCCATTTGCAGATTTGTACGATTGCTTCTGGGACCTCTTTATACAATTGCTTATTTGCATCAAAAAATTTCTATTGTAGTATTAAATGATACGTTTATATTATATTATTTGTTTTAATTATTATAGAGGCACGTATGGATGTAATCCACATCATTGTTACTTTGTGTTTATAGTGTAATTATTTTCGAAGCTTGTTTTTTGGTATACTGAAAATGCAATTTTTACTCCAAGCTAATTATTTTCTTATCAAATATAGCTTCGTTGCAATGCATGGACACGTAACTAGTAGAGTATTAATAAAGGAATTTAGTGGAGTCTATGTTGGAAGACAAGGTTTATAGGGACAAATGCTCATACTAAAATATTTTTTTGGTTGGGGCGGGCGTGAAGACAAGGTTTTTAGGTATTACGTGATCATCGATTCTTCGTCGGAGAAATCCAGATCGAACGTTCTATATGGCAAAGATAATTACACCTGCCTCAATTACTCAATCATTTATCTATTGTGTGGACTGGAAGTATATATTCTCCATTGTTTCGACATCTCTACTTGATTCATATATTCTCCATTGTTTCGACATCTCCACACTAATAGAACGACCTTAGTCAGTTCCCGCACAATGCACGTATATCATGGTATAACATATCACCGCCATAGAAATATAGGTTTTCATGAATTCGAGATGAATTAAACTGATTTTCGTAAAATTCCCATGTTTCCACCGTAATGTGCCATGTGCAAATTGTGTGTCCTATTGCTCATGGTGTCGTTGACTTTTTATTGCATGTTTCATTATTTGTATTGCTAAAAGAATTAAGCAAATATATGAAAAATATAAGTTATAATTAAAATATATTTAGTAATAAATCTAACTACACCAAAATAAATAATTATTATGAAAGTTTTTAAATAAGATGAACAATTAAACACATGACAACATCATCTATTAAATAAGAGAACAATACTTTTCATTTGATGAGCGGCTAAATTTATTGGACAATCATGTAACACCGAGCACTAGCAATAACTAAGGGCTCGTTTAGAAAACGAAGGACAGACAAACACGTGATAGAAAAAATGTAGGAAAAAATAAATTGTGTGGAAAACGGAGGATTCGAAAACACATAAATACAAAGGGCAACCTTATTCGATAGGTGTAGAAATTAAAATATCAAGGAAAATACGCAACGGTATGTTTATTATCCACTCATACCGTGCTTGTGCTATCTTCTTTCCCCATTTTCTTTGCCCGTGGATTAATTTCCCCAATTTTAGATGGTCATGACAGGATGAGCTACGACCAACCCATGGATCAGCTACGGTGATCGACAAATGAAGTGAACGAGCTCACACTGTCTCGGGCAGGAGGATGGTAGCGCAAGGCTAGAGGCAGCCAATGCTACGAGGGTTGGCAACGGGGCATGGCGATGGTGGAGCCGGGATGGCTAGAACGGTCCTGGTCTCGACCCCGAAACCAATCCTTGGCTCCGACCCCTGAAAACAAATGGGGGAGGGATACGCTCGTCGTCCTCATCCTTTCGGATCCTTGACCCCAAACAGGCCCCGTTGACCCTGTTGGTGAGGCGGTGGCACGTGTTGGCCGGCGGTAGGTGAGCGACGGTAGTGTTAGATGGCAACGCGTGTCTGCCGGGCGATGGTGGTGTCATGGGGAGTCGGGAAGGTAAGTTGAGACCGCGAGAGAGGGTGTGAGATAAATAGGAGGCTAGAGTTTATTGATTAAATGGGTCAAATGCCTGATAAACTTTGTATCAGAGATCCGGGCAACGGTCTATGTATTTTTTATGTTTCCATAATTTTCGGAGCCTTATGAGGATGCTCGCGGGTTAAGTCTCATCCCCATTGCCGACCCCGAATAATCCGGGCCCTGACCCTAGCCTTGTTGGGGCAGGTCCCCTCTCTCGATGGAAATTTTGCCAAGCCTAACTATGAGTGTGCATGGACCATGCTCGGCATGACCATGTTCAGCAGTGGAGTGAGCTGGTGGTGGACGTGGCTAGATGGTGATAGCAGGGATGGAACTAACGCATAACATTATTGGTGTCACCTCTTATATTATTAGACCGTTTTACAAATGTGTATTAGAAAATAAACAATTCTAATAGAAATTTTAAAAAAATTCATGGTGTTACGTGACACAATGAATGCCCCGGGCTGGAGTGGCCGGCGGCCAGCCACCGCCAGCTTGTGCGGTAGGCAATAGGCAGCCTCGTTTTGCTTGTTCTCCGCCCAATTTCCGTTCTCGTCTTATCTCGTCGATGCAAGTGTTTGGTAGAATTTAAATTTTTTGATTTTGAAGGTCTTATTATCATATTTTATTTGTAGCTTTTTTTTAGATCGCTAATTTAACACATTTAAAAGTTTTCCCTATAAATTATTTTTAATCGTTAATAAATTGTTTTGTTTATATTTAATTTCAATGAAATAATGAGTATGAAGAGCTTGCGGCTTCTTGATTTGTTAGTGGTTGTTAATCACTGGATTGCCTCATCCTATACAGATAATGTTGTGGTGGATGGAATTTTTTCCAAGTTTTCCCTATGGATTCGGCAGCAGAGACTTCTTTTGTTTTAGGGTACGTTTGGTTGACCGTCAAGATGCGATGAGGTATAACCATTTATATTTTTGGGATACGGTGATATAGCTTTATATTTGGTTGGATGTATGTGATATCTAATTTTTTATTTAGTTGAAAGGACGAGTATGAATGTGACGAGCATATTAAATTACTAATATATAACAATATACACTAATCACCATAGATTTTATTGTAACTAGTACAAATCAACAATAAAATATATCTATGATCACTAATTTAAACTAAGTAGTTACTAACTAATGATAAAATAGACTAATTATTACTAAATAATCACTAATTATCAATATTGGTGAAGGTGGATAAACTCATCCCACCAATTTAGTCGAATACACTCATCCAATATCTATATAGAATATCCGCTTCGTGGGTCGCCTTATCAAGCTTCGTCCACGACCCAAACATATTAAAAAATATTGAACAACCACTTTCCATCCACGGATATCCAACCAACTTTTGCTTGAACGTCTTCTGCGATTGGAAGGATAGGAAAATAAAACAAAACCTGGTGAACAGTACTCCTAGGAAATTCGAATAAGCCCTAAAATTTGCATTGCATACGATGCATTCGGATGCAAACAAAACAAGGAGACCGAGCCTAGTGGGTTCCCGAAAGAGCATTTGCCCCCGGCGGCGCGAGCAGTCCCATCGCCGGAAACGGTCACTAGCCCGGCTGTTTTTTACTGCGCCGGAGGTAATAAATTGTGCACACCCACAGTTAAGTTCGTCCCTCCCGGCCAGCCCGGCCGGCAAACCTCACAGCGGCACAGCGTGGTCGGTGGCGGCTGGCTAGCAAAAGCAAAGGGCCAAGAGCCAACGTCTACTGCGCAGCACGTACGTCGTCGACACGGTGGTGCGATGAAGTCGTCATCTACACCGCCCGCGCCAGACAACGCGGCCAGATCGCGTACGGACTAGCTAAAGGATGAAACTATCTGAATATCTGATCATTCTAGTGATAATTACGTTTTCTATACAAAATTTCTAATTTGTTGTCTAAAATAGGGTGGGCTAAAGTCTTATAAGTTTCTAAACTCAAAATATTTAAGGGTTTATTAAGGTTGTGCAAGGACCTTAAAACTTTGACTCATTATCACTCTTACGGTGATGACGTTGAATTAATTATTATGAAGTTAAAATCTATTTTAGAAAGTTAAAATAATAAATTTTTATTAAAATATTTTTTAAATTATACCGTTTAACAGCTTGAAAAACATACACACTCAAATCGAGAAAAAATATGAGAAAAAAATCGGATGAGAAGTAGACCACATTCTCATCAGTTGCCTTTCCTCTCCGGTTGCGTTTGTCGCACCGGCCTCGACCTGTGTGGCGAGAGACACTGTGATTTCACTTGCCATGAGTGCGTGCACATCGGTGTATATAATTTTTCTAATTATCATAAATATACCATACTACATATATAACAAATAAATAAAATTGATCAAAACTATATTTTTATATGTTAATAAACAATATTTTTATCTTATATTCATTATATAAATATACAAATTATATGTCTTTAAGCTGGGATCTTTTTGGGTCCCGGGACCTCTAGCTCCGCCTAGTGCGTTGGCGTTGCATGCATGGTGCCGCGTATATATTCGCGTTGGCGTAAGGCTGAACTCGTACACGTACGGCCGTACGCCCGTTTGAGCAGTGTGCGCATGCATGTTGCTGACTCGTCAAATTAGGATCATGCATGTGTGCAGTGTGCTGCAAACATGCAAGTGTTCCCACATGGTATATTCCCTATTATTATCGTTGCATCTCTATGTGATTTGGACACGCAGATTCATCTTGTAATTTATATGAATTTTGTCAGCGCAGGTACAATAATTCACATGGGTGCAGACGTGCATGCAGTTGTAAGCTTATCTTGGTCTGCCCGTGGCCGATAGTTAATTAAGTGAATAGTAAGTTTTTTTCTGTTAATAGTGCAGCTAATTAAGCCCATATCCTCATGTATCGCTAGATGGGGGGGGGGGATTTCCCTCTGTCATGTAAGTCATAACCAGTACGAGTTTATGCTATTTTACAAAAGCCGTACAAGAAATTACGTACATGGCAGGCGATCGAGCAAATGAAAGAGTCGATCGAGCTCTTGTTTCTCAACGGATCATTAGTACCAAGAATCATAAAATATTTAATTAATTACCCCTGTTTAATTCGTCGAATATCTGTGGATCAAGGATCATACATGGTTACTGTTTTTTTGGTATGACTCGAGAGCAGGACAGAAAGAGGAAGCACGTGCTGTGCTGGAATTTGGAGCAGTCCAGACTCCAGACGCTGCACCTTGGGCCCATGGGCCTACATCCATCTTCCGGCCCATATGAGCTCCTCAGGCCCGGCCCGCAAAGCACACTCGAGATCGACAGAAAAAATGGGCCCATGGACCAGCATAGCACAGGAGGTCGCCGCAACGGGGAGCCCCTCTCAATTCTCTCTCTCTCGCTGACGTCATCCAACCCACACGCTCGTCGTCTCCACTGCCGTCCCCGCCTCGCCTCCGCCTCCGCCCCTAAATCGTAAACCCTAGCCGACGAGACCCCCCCCCTCCCCCCCCGCGCCGCGCGCCGGGCAGCCATGGGCGCCAGCCGGAAGCTGCAGGGCGAGATCGACCGCGTCCTCAAGAAGGTCCAGGAGGGCGTTGACGTCTTCGACAGCATCTGGAACAAGGCACTCCTCCCCCACGACGGCCCGACCCCCCCTTCCTCGTTCTCCCTTCCCGTCGAATTCGTCTCGCCTCCTGATGCTTTCGGAGTTTTTTAGTTTGCCCCTCTGAGCTTTTGTTTTTGTTTTTTTTGGTTTGTTTTTGCTGCTGCGGCGGGGCTCGTCCAGGTCTACGACACGGAGAATGCGAACCAGAAGGAGAAGTTCGAGGCCGACCTTAAGAAGGAGATCAAGAAGTTGCAGCGGTATAGGGACCAGATCAAGACATGGATCCAGTCGAGCGAGATCAAGGACAAGAAGGTGAGCCCCCTAGCTCCTGCACGGTAGCCGGTAGCTTCTCTTTCGGTCCTGGGAGCGGTTCATGATGCAATGCACTGCCTCGTCTGCTTAGAATCGTGTATGTTCTGTTCAGTTAACTGTACGTACACACGAGGAATTTTAGAAGAAGCTCTGTTAAGTCGCACCATATGGGCAGTGATCGATTTTGTTGAGTGAAGACTGATGACCTGTATGTATGGTGACTGGTCAGCAAGATTGATTGGAGAATCTCCCTTAAACTTTTACCTGATTCAGTTAATAGAGCCCTAGGTATCTATTCAATTTCGCACTGAGCTATATTTTAGGTATACACACACACTCATACATTATGTAGTCTGCAGGTAGCGCATGAAAATATATTTTAGGTTAAGTATGCGCCATTCTATTTCCATGTTCTCATTGTTAGTAGATGCATTGTTGTGTAGCTTCAGTCTTAACGTGATACTGTTGCCACTGAGATTGCATGCTGGTTTTGTGGTTTGTATTTCCTTCTTCTTAGTTATTACAAGGAAGTTCATTCTTAAGTAAGTTCTCATTGGCACAAGGAACTTCTCTTGTGATGCTAAATTATTTGGCGGAATTATGAATATAGCTTTTGTGGATAGGTTTGTAAGATAATGAGAATTGAGGTCCACCTTTTGATACTTCTTATCATGATCCACTAGTTATTCCATATTTTCTGTGGCACGCTGATATTTTTAAATCTCATTATTGGTATGAGTGACTAACTTATTATAGAACGTTCCTTATAGCTCACAATGATGATGTAGTTGCCTGGCTCCTCTTGTCTCACTGCTGCATTCAGACTTTCTTTGACTAATGTTAAAATGTTTTCAGTTGAACTTTATGGAACTGGGTATGTTTGGACGATATCCCCACATTGCCACACCTTATTTTCTTTTGCGAAACCTTCAATTTGCTAGCCGTGCGTTAGGTAAGGTTTGGCAAAGAAATGGGTCTATGACAGGTGGTAAGGTCTGGCAAAGAAATGGGTCTATGACAGGTGGGGTAAAAGTGTGGCAAGCCACATTCGTGGCAATGAATCAAATACCCTCCTAGAAACTGCAACGTGCCTAACGTTTGGCTTGGCAAAGTGCGGCATTCAACCAAATGCTCCTGCATAAGACATGATTGTACTTTGAAGTATGTAGCTGCACCATTAGTGGTTGTAGGGAGGTAAAGAAGAATCTGGATGACGTATTATGTACTCTCAATTAGGAGATCTTGTAGATGTAGGCATGTGGTACTACGGAGCATTATGGAATTATTTTTCAGCTCTAAACAGGCTTATTATGCCAGCCTGCTGACACAGTTTTCACCTTTTGTTGCAATTATTATATGACTGAAGTACTTGATCAAGGCATGCAACCTACTGTATTGAGAAGATATTTTGATTAAGACGTCCTCTTCACTTAGACTACTGTATATTGCAATACGTCTCAAATCAATCTGTACAGCCAGCAGAATTTCAGAATTTACCTGAAGACCATGCTGAACTTCAAGATCAAACGAGCATAGGAGCATAATCACCAAATCAACCACATATTGATTTGTTGCTTATTTTACTTGTAAATTATTTTTGAAGGGATTTTGCTTGTAATTAGATGCATCATTATCTATATTTGTACTCATTTAAAATGAGGTAGTGGTGGTGGTAGTGAATCTGCAACCCCATCTACTCCCATTGTAAATTTTGGAAATTACCCCCTTGATTTTCTTTATATTAAGAAACAACCAAATCTAAATGGATAGTGACATGTAAAATCAAATCAAATTGAATATTTCTATAGAAAAAGGACATGTAGCACATTTTATAGAAAAAAATCCATAGCAAAGTACGGACATTCAGCTAATATTTCAATAGGTCTGTTCTTCTCAGTTTTACTAAGTATTTGCTTCATCTTACTGTTGTTACTTGTTAAACCTACATGAACATTCTAATTATGTTATACATTATGAAACATGTTGTACCTTTTTCTTTGAGATAGTGAAACATATTTACTATAAATGAATGGCAGTGTTCCAACGAAGAAATGTGGCAGGATTCATGATTATATAGTTTTCAAAGCAGTATTCTCTCTCCCCCTCTGAATTTCTTTCATGTTTGTGCACTCATTTTCTTCGAATGGTATATTTTTGCCATCGCAGATGACTGTTATGTTAGGCATAGCTTATTGTTCTGGGGTTAACCCATTTGTGATATATGTTGACATAGGTTAATGCCTCTTATGAGCAGGCTCTGATGGATGCACGCAAGCAAATTGAACGGGAGATGGAACGATTTAAGGTCTGTGAGAAGGAAACTAAAACCAAGGCCTTTTCAAAGGAAGGGTTAGGTCAACAACCGAAGACTGTAAGAACTTGCACTGCTCTATTTGTATTGTATTTTGGTTTCAACTAATTTGAGTTTTTATTTAAACACTTTGTTCCCAAGAGGTGAAGACTGATTGAAGATTATAAATTCTTCCTGCATTATGCTTCCTGTAATCTTGTAACAGTGTGTTCAGGTTTTGTACTAATTCTACCTTTTTGTGATAGGCACGAGTCTTCCTAGAATGTTCAAACTTTGCAAGCAACTTAGGTTAAAACTAGCTAAATACCACTGTTCCTATGCTTTTAAAAAAGAATACCATCATATGATGTAAGGCATCCAGAATCAAACTAAATCCATCATGATGGTTATCTAGCTAGAAATTGAATGACAATTCACTAGTTGAAGATGCCATACAACCAATGTTGTCTGATTGGCCGATCGGACCTGATCGCTATGGCACCAATCAGGTCGATCAGGGCGATTAATCGTTGATCAGCCTGATTAATCGAGGCTGATTGGTACAGTAGTGCGGTATGTTTACCGGAATATAATAATTCTATATACTATTTAGTGTGCACCGTAATATGCAACAATAGAGATATTATTTGAGGGTTAGATGGTACTTACCTTTGAGAGAAAGAAACCCTACAAATATGGGCCGGCCCAACTAAAATTCTAAGTGACAAAAGATTTTCCAGGCTGGCCCAAAACATTCTGATCGGCCTGATTGTTTGGAGCATCTGATCGGCCGATTGATTGCCCCTGATCGCTGATTAGTCGGACTTAGTCGGACGATGAGAAACTTGATCGACCTAATCGTTTAGAATGCCCTGATCGAGGTCAGGGGACTGATCAGCCCGATTAATCGGACGATCAGATAACATTGCATACAACAGAAAATTTTAGTCAACCATAACTCCTTTTCCATCTTCCGGGATGGATGGATCAATTGTTGGCCCAGTCAGCTGATCGGCCTGTTAGCCATGAACCCGTTTGAAAGCTACATCCCATACGAGTGGCGGCCTATGGTTAGGCTACTGAACACTCTGCTTCTGCATCATATATTGTCTCTTCCTCCCTGCTTCCTCTCCCATCTTGCTGCTCTCCAATCTCCCAAATGCCCCAGCAACCATAATTTAATCCACTACTGGCGACAGTACAAATCATTCTTTGCTGCATGGATGCTGGGGTAAGGCAGGCTTGATGAGGTAAATGGCACCAGGGTGGAAGATATATTGATAACACGGCTAGAGGATGGGCTCACCGGGGTGGCAACTGGCAAGAAGGTTGAAAATGCGGTGCCAGTGTCAAGGGGGCAGTGGTGCTTGCAGACAAGCCTACTGCTATTGTTATTGAAATGTCACTACCAGCTGCTAGCAGTGGGGCCCTCCAGGTTGGGTGGTACAAGGGTGATCGAGTGGATTACTGCTACAGTTGTTGGATTTGGTGAAGGTATAAGGTGACGGGGGCTATGTCGCTGACATTTGAATGTGTCAGGTTGTTGGTGGTGGCAGATACACAACCACCAGCACCACTCCCTTCTATCTAAAGGAGTAAAAGATAAATCGAAGTCTGAGGCTCTAAACTCGTTGTTCATTTCCTACATTGGAGATACAATGATAGTACTGACATCTTTTGGAAAGTAAATTTGTCTAGATCTATTAGTTTACTTCACAAACTAGAAGATATAGTCACCACTAATCAATTGCAATGGTTTTTGGGAAAATCTATGATTTTTTAAGAGAAAAATTCACAAAAACCTAGGTTAGAGGCATTCATAACGCAAAACCCCACATATAGCAATTTGTTTCAAGAAACCCCATGTTTTGAGACTAAATGTTTTAAGAAACCCCACATTTGAGCTTATATTAGCTATTTGGCTAATATATTTAGGGACAATAGTTTTAAAAAATAGTATGAGATATTTCTTAGTATATATAACACTAGCCGCATTTTCAACATATGTTAGTTATCGATAGTATAAATTTTTTTATGTATGATCGGTTAACCTGTCATTAGTAGTGAAGATTGTGATAAGTTTTTACAATCATGCATTGCGAGAATAAGGAAGAAGATAAATTAAGTTGGAGGGATGTGCATATTCGGCGTACTTATATGTGAATATATATTAAAAATACCATATATCATAACAGAAATAAGTATTTTACATAAACATGGGGCTCCGTGAAACATTTTGCCCCAAAATATGGGGTTTCTTGAAACAAAGTACAAATACCTGGGGTTTTGAGCTTAAATTTGAGCTTGTATTTTGTATCTGGTCCAGGTTTTTCATTTATTAGCTTTGTCTATCTAGTCATGGTTTTATCGCTTAATTTTAAACATATCAGTCTTTGAAAGTGAGTCTTGATATATCAATTACTACCTCCGTTTCATATTATAAGTTATTTTGGGTTTGTCCTAAGTCAAACATTTTTAGAATTTGACCATTTTTTAGAAAAAAAACTACTAATATCTATGACACTAATTAATCCAGAATTGAATATACTTTAATAGTTTATTTATTTTCTGCTGTAAATGTTGAAGTATAATATGAAACAGAGCGAGTATTTAAATATGTTTTGGTCAGTTGCAGACTTGCAGTGTATGTTGTGCAGCACGGCAGCTCCCCTATAGTCTAATGGCATATTTTCAATTTGTGCAGGATCCCAAAGAGAAGGCAAAAGCTGAAACAAGAGATTGGCTTAACAATGTGGTATGTTGGAAACACCATCTGTATGCCCCATCTTGTGCATGTATGTCTCCATGCCCTTTCAGTTTTGTGTAAATCTGACTGAAACAAAAAACAGGCTGCAACATCAAAACTGTATTTTTGCTTTTTGACAGCTCTCATCCTTGTGGTCCGAAAGACATACATCCTCATCTTTTAACTTTTGCTTATGCTTATAAGTCAAAATTTGAATTTTCAACCTTAAATTTGGAGTTGATTTTGGGGTTTTTTCATCGTAGTTTATTTTCTAGCCTTTGCTTTTAGATCGTTAAGAACACATATATAAAAGTTTTATTTATGAATTATTTTTCATTTGCAAATATGCCACTAGGTGGACAAGTTAAATGGGGGGAAGTTTGTGATTTGCATTTTGAATGGTAGACGTTTTTTTTTGGGGGGAGGGGGGTTGTATTTGATTTTTTTTTTCTCGAAGATATGAGTTCTTTAGCTACAACCTCTCATCAGCTGTCATCCTTGATTATAAATAATTTCTTTGATCTAATCCCTGCGAGGATATCAATTGCGTGTATCTTAGGTTTTGGTAACGTTTATTGAAAAGTTGATTATATCGGTTATTATTGTGTTGTTTGTGATGGCTTGTGCTTAGTAGTTACTCCATCCGATTCAGTTTATAAGATGTTTTGGCTATACCTAGTTTCATCAATGTATCAATTTATATGTTATATATATATATATATGTCTAGATAAATTGGCATCCATATGTCTTGGGAAAAGTAAAACATCTTGTAACCTGAAACAGTTGTTAATAGTATTTATTACCTCCTTTATTCTACATGGGTGTGACATACATTTTTGTTATTTTCAACTTGTTTATAGGTTAGTGATTTGGAAAACCAAATCGATAACTTTGAAGCTGAGATTGAAGGACTTTCAATTAAGAAAGGAAAGCAAAGACCTCCTCGATTGGTATGATCAATTGTGTTGCAATGTGAACAGGTCATATTTGCATGTTATGATACCTATAATATCTAGAATAGAAGATGTAACTTTCCATCATCAGGTACATTTAGAGAAATCTATTACCCGACATAAAGCTCATATAAAGAAATTGGAGTCAATATTGAGACTTTTGGATAACGATGAGCTGAGTCCTGAGCAAGTCAATGATGTCAAAGATTTCCTGGATGACTATGTTGAGCGTAACCAGGTTTGGTCATATTTTTGTTTTTTTGTGTCAATATTTTATCCTATTTAGTTGAATGCTATGTGCATAGAACTTTGTTCTTATTCTGTCAGTGCTTTATCCAAATCTAGGAAGATTTTGATGAATTTAGTGATGTGGAAGAGCTCTATAGCACATTACCTATGGAGAAGGTTGAAGCACTAGAAGACATGGTCTCACTTGCCCCTTCCAGTCTTGTCAAGGTGGGCCATGAGAATCAAATTTTTTTGTGGTTGAAAAATACTAATCCCTCCGTTCCAAAATATAGGCCTTTCTAGGTTTCAAACTTTCTACCGCAATATAAGAATTTCCGGGTCACAGATTCCAACGCACAGAAATCCATAGATTTTCAGCCAGTGAGATGGTTGGGAAGGGAATCTAAGCAATTCAAAATTCAAATTTTGATCACTGAAATGACTAAAAGAGAATCTTTTGCCTCTACCTTAGTTTTTGCTAAAGAACCTAAAAGTCATTATATTTTGGAAATGAGGTAGTACTACTTTTAGTACAGGCTCTTTTTTCAGTTCCTTGTGTTTTTACCTTTGCTCGTCAGCTTGTAGGGCTGGTTGTATATATTTGAACCTTGTTTCTTGCTTGGCAGGGCGTTGCTTCTGTTTCTACTACTGCAGTTTTGAGTACAAAGAGTTCGGTAGCAACTTCACCTACTCAGGTATGGCCATTATTGTCTATGAATTCACTAGCTGTTCTTTTTCCTAACCACAGGGTCAGCCTAGCTGAGTAGAGTACTGCTTTCTTGTTTAACTTTCAAATGCCACTATTGTTATATGTACCTTCCAAATAAAGCTTATACTTGAATTCCTGTCATTTTTTTTCTCTTGGCTGTTTC
Organism: Oryza brachyantha; assembly: GCF_000231095.2. Taxonomy (NCBI): domain Eukaryota; kingdom Viridiplantae; phylum Streptophyta; class Magnoliopsida; order Poales; family Poaceae; genus Oryza; species Oryza brachyantha. The sequence goes on from NC_023165.2 coordinate 20,985,340, forward strand.
TTCATTTGTTCTTTTATTTATTTCCTGTTACTTCCGTACTTAATGCAATTAATTATGTTTCTCCTTCATATTCTTTAAAAAAGTAGGTTATGTTTGCTAATCTTTATATTTCATAAAACATGCGCTAACAAGACCAATAAATAATGTTTCATTCAGGCCATCTCTAGAATGTCCTGTCCTGGTTATTACTTATTATTGTGCTGGTTTACTAACTCCCATACTCTCCAGGCTACTGCATCAGCAGCTCCTTCACTAAGTACATCACAGGATCAAGCAGAGGAAACAGCTTCACAAGAAAGCAATCCTGAATCTGCACCGCAGACACCACCTTCAAAAGGTGGAAATCTTGGACCATCAGTGCAAATCGTGCCGACTACCATCAGTACTACTACCACAGCCGTATCTGTTTCTGCTGAAACCATTAGTTCCCCTGTACGCCCAATTGTTCCTACCACAACAGCTGCAGTACTTCCTGCTTCTGTCACTGCTCGAAGTGCTCCGGAGAACATTCCAGTTGTTACTTCAACTCCTGCAAATTCATCTAGCGCCTTGAAGGATGATGACAACTTGAGCTTTCCTCCACGTAGGTCATCTCCTGCAGTCACCGAAATTGGACTTGGCAGGGGTATTGCTCGTGGGTTAACTAGTCAGGCATTAGGTTCATCTGCGATAAGTATAGGTCCAGTTCCTGGAAATGGATCAGTTAGTGCACTTACTGACTTGTCCAAAAGAAACATATTGAATACTGATGAGAGGATCAATGGTGGTGGCCTTTCTCAGCAGTTGGTTTCACCTCTTAGTAATAAAGTTCAATCGCAGCAGGCTCTGAGGACTACTGATACAATTAGCTCCGATTCTAGTACCACAAATGAAAGTACTGTTCTGGGAGGAAGAATTTTTCCTCCAGCTGGTTCTGGGGTTCAATGGAGGCCTCAGAATACTGCTGGTTTGCAAAATCAAAGCGAAGCTGTAAGTACCTTTCAGCCCCATTCACCTCCCCTCTTCAATTCTTCTATGCTCTTGCATATGTTGACATTGATCACTATAGGTGTGAGAGATCTGTTAACTTATAAATACAAATATTTCATTGTTGTAAGTCTTTCAACTAAATAACTGATTTGAGTCGTATTACGATTAGTTCAAAAATTTTTTGGTAGTCTCTATGTGCTTTACTCTTTCCTCTTGATTCAATGCCATCATGGATTTTATTCACATCGCGCCTTTTCTAATCCCTCATTGTCGTCATGAAATATTGGCATGATTTTTTGCAATGTGTTACATTAACCTTCTGTATTCCAGGCCCAATTTCGTGGAAGACCTGAAATTTCTGCAGATCAAAGGGAGAAGTACTTGCAAAGATTGCAGCAAGTACAACAACAAGGCAGCCTTCTTAACATTTCTCATATAACGGGCATAAATCAGAAGCAATTTCCGTCGGGGCAACCAAACCCCCTCTTACAACAGGTACTTCCTGCTGTTATCATTTAATTGAGTTGTGTTTGTGGCTGAGAAACATAATTTTGATCACATCAAATTCTGATTTTTGGTACATTTACACTGTTACTTTACTACTGTTCTGTCTCGTAAGTTGTTTAGTTCTATGAAAGTTGAAAGATATACCTAGTTCAGACCCCTTGGAAATGTGATTTTTATCAAGGCATCAAATCAACTCAGAGAAGTAAAATTAAAATTCGAATCTGTTCCATTTATGGCATTTCAGTATTACCTCTATGCTTCTATATGAGAGTAAATCACATTTGAAAATATCTCGGCATTTTTTATTGACAGACGCCCGAAATCCAGGAGTTGATATTGTAGTCTTCTAGGACCTTTTATTTTTCTAAACACTAGATATGCTTGCCTTGGGAACCTTTTTTCCAGATATCTTTTATTTAGTCCGTCTTGCTTTCTGGATTTGACCAGTTTCATATATCTGGTCATCTTATTTATGCAGTTTAACTCTCAGGGTTCCTCTATTTCCTCCCAAGTGAGTATTGGACTTGGGCAGGTACAAGGATCAGGTATTGTTTCTGCCTATATTGAAGGTTCGTAGTATTTGACCACTAGCTGTTTATTGTGTGTATTGATAATTTACCTGTCTGTGCAGATGCTGGGCATACAAAAAGTGAAGAACAACAACAAAGTTTTGCAGAAGATGTTAGTCTAGAATCTGTAGCAACAACTGGAGCAAACAAACATAACAGTGAAGATGATACGAAGATTCTGTTTCCGGTATGGTCCAACTTTTGTGAAGTGCCTCAAGAAAATGAGCTTTTAGCAACACTTAATTTGACCTAGACACTCTTTATGTCACAATTTTTGTCAGATAAGATGCAATAGTTAAGTTTATGATCAGTGGGCGTTTCACTTGTTTCAGATGGTACCAACACAGACTAGTAACTGCACTGCTGTTAAAGTTTCCCATTGATAGCCAACTCAACAATAAACACTGTTGCAGTTGGTTAAAATTCTGGCTGTAGCTTCAAGGGGTTTTGGTTGGTTTGTCTGGTCTGTTCAACTTGTTCTGGCTGATAGATTCATAAGCTGAGAGCATGCACAACAAATTGGCTAAAATTCATCCTTGAATTTTTTTTTAGGAATCCTAAACAGAATTTGACATATGAAAAATATTTATCCCTCCAAGAGGTTGGCTAAAATTGACTCTCTAGATGTAAGAAAGTGGGCCCATACAAACCAATTGGAGGCGGGAGCATTTTTCAGCGTGCGCGGGAGCAATGAGCAACAAGGAATTGGGAGTCAGCGTGGCTCCCAACTTCTGGAGACCGATTTTACCTGGGAAAGGGCCTTCAATTCTTGGGGGGATGGCTAGGAGATCTGTTGGAGAGAGATTTTTGCCTAAAATCCCCTATCTTTAGGATTTAGAGGAGTTTAGGGGGACTGTTGGGCATGCTCTGAGTGAGCTAATTTTAAACTCCAAATCCAGAAGTTTAATGATAATTCCATATCCTAGTACAATATTAGAAAAAAAAACTTGAAATAAGTTCGCGCACTCGCCCAAGTTTGAAGTTTAATGCTATAGTAGCATTGAACATGCAAGCTAAAATCTCAATATAGAAATTGTAGAATCTTGGGAGCTTTGGATGCTGAAGCCTGGACATGAACTTGGATGTGCGTTTCTGATCTGACCTTCATGTTGATATGAAGATGTGTAAAACCTGGAATAATCAGTGAAGGTGGTAACATGAACAAATTGTGCAAAATCAATGTCTGACAAGTTATTCCAGTTGAAATGTGTAAATATATTTCTTTAACAGAAGAAACCAATAGAGTATTTTTTTTCCAGTTTGAGGATTTCTGGCATTTTGTGAGCCACTCAGATTTTGAGAAGAACAATGCTAACAAATATGATCCATCAGCTTTGTGGAACAAATATTGCATACTATAATGATAATTACTTGGGGTTTATGGTTCACTATCCTGATTTTTTTTCTTTCATGTGCTTTTGGTTCACCATTCCAGCTACTACAATTTCGTTTTTGCCTAGGTGTCTGAACTATTTGGAAGAGTAATATTTTAGATTAATGATGTAAGGTATCCTAGCACTCATTTTGCTTAGTTCTCATTAGATTTGAACACCCGCTATTGTGGTTTTCACAGAATTCTTCAGCATCCATAACAGAAGGCACCCAGCTATCGAGAGACCCTGATCTATCAGCAGGGCAGACCTTGCAACCTGGCATGTCATCATCTGGTGTTGGTGTTATTGGCCGGAGGAGTGTATCTGATCTTGGTGCAATTGGAGATAACCTCAGTGTAACTTCTGCAAGCACTGGTCATGATCAGCACTATAATCTGCAAATGCTTGAAGCTGCTTACCATAGGCTCCCGCAACCTAAGGATTCAGAGCGTGTGAAAAATTATATTCCAGTAAGATCATTTCAGTACGTTTGTTTTTGAACCAAATATTCTGGTGTATTGTTCTAACTTCATTGTCTTCTGTTATTTTCAGAAGCACCCTGCAGTTACCCCTACCAGCTTCCCTCAAATTCAGGCACCAGTAGTATCGAATCCTGCCTTTTGGGAAAGAATGGGTAGCGATTCATTATCTACGGATATGTTGTTCTTTGCTTTCTACTATCAACAAGTAAGTTGTCATACTTCTTTCCAACTGTTTTCATTTGCCTGCCATTAGCATAATAATCCAATGAGTTCTAAACTGTTTGCTCTTGCTCCTGGCATTTTCTGATGCTTTCATAGAACACATACCAGCAGTTTTTAACTGCCAGAGAACTAAAGAAGCAATCGTGGAGATTTCACAGAAAGTACAATACTTGGTTTCAACGGCATGTGGAGCCACAAGTTACAACTGATGAGTATGAGCGGGGTTCTTACGTGTACTTCGATTTCCATGTCACAGATGATGGTTCAGGATGGTACGTTTACCATCATTGCAAGCATATATTAGATCTATTCCTGTTTCCAATCGAGTTCCCCATTAGCCGGGCTTAATATGGTTGTAATACTACTAATCAAGATGCTATACTTCTAATACTCCTATATATGCTAACTTGTTTATAACTGTTGCAGGTGTCAGAGAATTAAGAACGACTTCACATTTGAGTACAACTTTCTTGAGGATGAACTTTCAGTACAGACAAACTAGAGCGCTAGGATATTAGTGCTGATCAAATCATTTTCACCATTGTGAATCTTGTAACTTTTAGAATTGAACTGTTGGAATCTGGAACTCTTGCAGATTAACTCTGTGAATTTAAAGCTGTTCTGTGCATTCCTTTGCATTCATACTCATTACGCTGATCCTGATGGCTGTAATTGATTTTGGAGCTATCATTAGGCAGAACATTTGTTGGTGACGTAGGCATGTGGCCTAATGGAGTTGGTGGGGGGCGTCTCTATTGTCACAATGTAAATTCATTGCTACAGGATAATCCCAGACCTAACATAAGAAGACATCGCCGACCTGCTGTTTACCAATAAAAAATAATTTATGAACAAAACATATATATATTGTCTAGGCCTAGCAAATGCTCGGCTGCTATGAAGGATTAGATCCTAGCAAATGCTGGGCTGCTATGTGGATTAGATCCTATTGTGCAGTAACTAGCAGTAAGTGTGACTCTTGAATGACAGTAATCTTGACCCCGATTTGGTTGTGTTATCATGTGAGTACAGCTAGACAATCTCTATATGAGTCTTTAAATTATTTGAATGTCCCATGCTTCCGATCAGGAAGCTGTGTCATGGGGTCATTCCAATTTCTTACGGTAGGTGGATTTATAATTAAAATGAGATAGTGATAAAGGTGAGGATGATGGTGAAATAATACTGCTAGCCCCTTTTAAAACCACCTTTGCAACAATTTACAATGGTACACTAGAACCGGGAGTCTGGGATTGGACAATGGTGCATGCATGGTTTAATCTCCAGAAGAGTTTGATTAATGGCCCAATATTTCCAAAAACCATGTGCTTTTGCAGGGAATTTATTTCCTTTTTGCCAGCAATAATTTTCAGTGAAGTACTGTAAAAATTCAGCATCGTTAGAAATAGTCATAAGAACAATTTTTTTCCCATTTTCTAGAGTATGACAATATGCACACATAATCAAAATCAAGAACTCCACTATTGATCAATCGATTGGGTTTATATACACCTATATGCACATCAATTCCTCCAGCAATGTATAATTAAATTGATCTCTGGCTCACGCACATCCCAGATATTGCATCCATATTTTTTCCTTGTTGACAAAGTGTGAATGTCTCAGCACACCCTTTGTCCTGGCTAACTTGAGGCACATGTCACTGAAGAATGGTGAAGACTGAATTAAATACTTATTTGTTTTTTCTAGGACACATATCCAGATGAACTCCTGTATATCTCATCAGCCTGCGCTACTGGGACGTAGACAACATTCCTTAAGGAGCTGTGAGTTCGTCCGTAGAAAATGTATACCAAAACGCCTATCAGCAGCCATATGCCTACTCTCATCCATGTGCCGCCACTGAACAGGACAATGCAAAATGAATGAATGTTCATCATATGTGATATAGAAAATATAGTAAATTAAAGGCATCTAGCTAGTGGTATGACAAACAAAATTGATAGAATGGGTAAGTCTGAGACGAACCCCAGATTTATCAACAGGTACGTGTTTACGAGGATACACATGACTGGTAGCAGTGGAACGAAAGGGCATGTAAATCCTGCAGAAGAAATGCACTATTTAGTTTAAATATAATGGCAGATTCAAGTGTGCTATTCTCTCTAAAAGAGATGAAACAGTGTTATGTACCTCCAGAGTGGCCAAAAGAATGCCTGCCATCATCTTGGTCGATCAAGCAGAGAAGGCCAAGACCAGCTACAAGCAACACAGCACCAACAATGCAGCCAATACATATAGGAACACTGACATCGACAACAGATAGAGGTTATTCTCCAAACAAGAATGAATCCAGCTATCATCATTACATACTGTTCTGTGCATCAATCATCAATGACACTTACAAAGACAGCCATGTGGAAGAAGCTGCAGATGTGAGAACCAGAACTCCTACACAAACAAATCCTATGCTGAAAGCGGCCACCTTCCGACGCTTCGTCTCGTCCATCTTGCCTGCAGAGTTATCAGAAGTTTTACTCTTGCATAACTGAAGTAAAATAGAGTAGTTACATGAAAAATGGTAAAGCAATATACTTGTATAAAGTTTCTTCTCAATGAGAGGATCCTCCATAGATTCTGCCACTATCACATCCTTTATTTGATATGTTTTGCTTCTCTCATCTCCAAAAGTACTGTTAACCCTTTCCTCATCATATTCTTGGCCCAAACGGAGTGATTCTTGCAGAGATGAAGGAAGAGGAACCTCATCCGGAGGAACATATCTGAGTATTAGGATTGAGACAGCAACTATGGTGAACGCAAGGAGTGTGCCTACACTGACCTGCAACAAACAAGCATTTAATTCTGTAATAACCTTAGAATCTCCGCAATGCTTAAATGCAAGTATGGTCTTACAGAATGCACCTCTCATTGAAAAAGGCCGTCAGTATATCCAAAGGGTAACAGCAAGCTAAGTCCTTACCATTCCTGCCAGCTGGGAAACATCCATGAAAAAAGCCAGAGCTGCTGCACAGACACCAGTGACGACTGTGCTCTTGACAGGTACTTGTGTCCGCTTGTTAACATCAGCGAAGAAAGATGGCAACAACCCATCTCGCGCCATGGCCATTAGTATTCTAGGCTGCATGAAATGGCAACTAAAATCTTTAAAATATAAAAATAAACAACTTAACACAACTCCACATTCTTAATTTCACACAATAATGTGAAAGAAAAGAATGTTTTAACGTGAAAGAAAGAAAAGAGTGTGGGTGAGTATTTGCCTTTGGTGTTTTCTTATTTATTCTTGTTTGAGTTGGTCTGTAGTCATGGGGAGAGCAATCAGGGAAAGCTCTAAGAAAACAAGTACAAGTACTGGTATGGATGCCATATCATCGATCTAGTGCCAAAAGGATTAAATTCAGATCTGGCCAGTTAGAAGATCATGCTTATGTACTGGACAATAACTAACTGCCATTATTAGACTGATTAGTCGTTATGGACCAAAGGGGTGACTGTTTGGCGTTTTCAGATAAAAAGCCAAACGGCATATTTGCAAGCGAAAAGTAATTTGTGAATAAAACGTTTATGTACATGTTCTTAGCGATCTAAAGAAAAGGCTAAAATAAACTACAATGAAAAAAATCCACATCAACTCCAAATTTAAAGTTGAAAATTTAAATTTTGACTTATAAGCATAAGCAAAAGTGAAAAGATGAGGGTGCAAGTTAATTCATATATCAGAATGCAATTGAAAAGTAAAATTAAATTTTCTGCAAGGGTTTTAGATTTAGATTTATCCAGTTAGAAGGCCATGTTGCCAACATACTACAGAATAACTGGCTGCGCTATTAGACAGACAATTCCTTACAAACCAAGGATATAGTATAGAGTTACATCCCTGGTCAACTCTATGTACTCATTGGGAATTATCAGGAGTTCTTTTATTTTGAGCGATGTGTTTTTATACCTGTGGAAGAAGTGATCCCATCAAAGTTGAACAAAGTGCAAGAACAGCACCACTTGTCACAACATACCTAAAATAAAACAGCATGAGACAGACTAAATAAGCATATTAATTGCTTCAAAAAGGATGATGCAAGACCATCATCAATATATAGGGGTAAAAAGGAGAGCCTGTCCTTACATTGCCCACTGCATTCCATGTTTTGCAAAGGCAGATGAAATGGGTGTATCTGTGTCCATAGCGAAATATGGAACCAACCCAACGATAACAACAGAAACCATCATGTACAAAAAACAACAGATAGACAATGCTGCTCCTATTCCCAATGGTAGATCTCTCTGTGGATTCTTTACCTATAACGGTTCAAGAGGGAAAATCAGCATTTCCCAACAGGAAGCATAAAATGATGTTAGTTAGGACCATCCTGACCTCCTCAGCAGTACTAGCAACTGTATCGAAGCCAATGTATGCAAAGAATACTGTTGCTGATCCAGCAAGCATTCCATTTATTCCATACGGAAAATATCTGAAAAAAATATAAGTGTTAAGTGCATTAGTAATCAATCTCAAAAAGACATTTTTAACAAGAGTCTCAAAATACAATGAACTGAATGATTTCTCATTACCCGTCAGTAACCTTATAGCCAACCCATCCTATCTGGAAGCCAATATAGCTACCAGCTACAATAATGAATAGCATCACACAAGCATTTAGAACTGTTATAACCGCTTGTACAGCTGAACTCTGCAAGAAATTCAAATAGAATAATTAGCAACAGTCCTATAATCCTATATTTGGGGATACAAGAATAAGAACTTACTAATTGACCATGTAACAACCTCTTTTATCCCAACACATAGCAGAACAGTTACAATAAACACAAGGGCAGCAGCACAGGGATCAACAATGACATCAAACCATGGAAGCTGATGGCGTGATAAAATCGATGGAAGACTGTCTGGTCCTCCAAAGAACAAGGCCTGAAATACAAATTAAACTTATGAAAATAGGAATATATGAGAGGTACAGGACAAGTATTGATCAAATGCCGCAGAACAAGCTGCATTAAGGAGAAACCACACTTACAATATTGGGGGATATGCCACGGGCAACAGCAGATCCACCGATAGTATATTCTAGCACTAAAGCCCAACCAATCAACCAAGCAATGCTAAAAAGATAAAAATGTGAGTCATGTGAGAATACTGCAGTCATCTGTTCGAAGTATCTAAAGTTCCTAAGCATCCTTTATGACAACAAATTTGACAATATCATATAGTATCAAACGTGTAATATTTCTTCCATGAGGAGTGTGTATTCCATTATGGGGTCAGTAATTTACCCTTCACCAATGCAGATGTATGTATAATGGTAGGCGCTTCCAGCAGATGGACACCGACTCGCAAGCTCGGCGTAACAGAAAGCTGAGAGAGCAGAAGCAATTCCAGCTATCAGAAATGATATTGTCAGTGCTGGACCAGCATGCTCCCTAGCAACTGTTCCAACAAGAACATATACCCCGGCTCCAATGGTTGAACCGACACCTGGTAGAAAATATGAAGTCTCACTAAACATTGATGTATTATGGACAGTCCACAAAATTCATGTATCATGGATAGTCCACATAAACAATTATTTATCTAAAGATAGAATTACAATCATCCACTTAGCATCAACTTATGAACTAGATTAACTGGAAAGAAGCCCATTACAGTGTAATTAATTATTGCCTCGCACGAAAACAAGTGTTTAGTTACTACTATATAGGACTAAAGTTGGAGGATCATTTTCCATTTAAAAATTTATAATTATCAATCAGGTACACCAACACCGAATTAGCGATAAACAACTAACAAGTAGAAGCAAAGCAGCTAGAAACTACACTTGTGCATTCAATCCAATAACGGAAAGAAGACTTCTAAAAAACAGATTGCGCAATGTAAGTAGCTATTCTAACTCCTGAATTTTTTTTTCTCTCCTATCATTATTGCTTCTAAAGAAAAGAAGCAGATCCAAATTTGCCAGATGAATCTTCAAGCTTTAATTAGTTCAACCCACTAACCATTTTAACCTAGAACTACAATTTTTCTGGTTCCGAAGAATTCTGTTTACCCAAACCCACACATTTATGAACAGTTCACAACGAAGGAACTCCGTCGTAATAAAAAAAGAAAGCCCACGCATTTCCCTTATCGGGAAAACAAAAACAAAAAGGATCAGAAATTCGGCCGGCATACCGATCGCGACCAACGTAGGGACGTTAAGCTCCTTGGCGAGCTGGGGCAGCCCCTGCCCCTCGTCGCGGACCCGATTGGAGTCCACCTGCTTCCGCCGCATCAGGCTCGGGAACCCGCCTCCCCATCCCCTCCTCCGGCCAGCCTCGCCGCCTCCCTCCTCCATTGCCGTCACGACTCCCCACCACCCAAGAACCAAAGATTCCGGCTCCACGGTAGATTCGTTCAGAGAACGGATGATGAGCGCATGGAGTTCGTCGAGGTTTTTGGAGTTCGTTCGTCCGGTCACGCGGAGATTGGGCGGCGAGAGGAGGAGGAGGAGGAAGGGAGAAAGCGAGGTGGGGGTTTGGTCGTCGTCGAGGCTGCGAGAGCTCGACGGCTTCCGCCCCACGGTTTCCCCTCTCGTCTTCCTTGTTGGAATCTTCCGCTCTCCTCTCGGCGCGCGTGCGGAGGAGGAGACGGGAGGGCAGCGGAGAATCTTATAGCGATCCACGTGGGCTTTTACTATCGCCCCAGCCCATAGTTACAAAAATAATCACAAGGTAGATTTTTTAAGTTAATATTTTTCTTTTTTTATACATGTAACTAAAATTTAAATTTTTTAATCTTAAATTTATATATGTACTTATAATTTAAAATTTAAACATTTAACCTTAAATTTAGAAAATTTGATGTCTTTTCATCATAGTTATTTTTTAATATTGGCTTTGAGACAGTTAAGAATATATATATATATATATATATATATAATTTTTATTTATATATTTTTCAAATTTAGTCTTTTTTTTAAAAAAAAGGCCAATCACCCCATGGTACGCATGCAACGCATTGCAAATAGCAGAAGCTCTGCGGCCTCTATCATTGAGATTCAGTTGCCTTGTTCAACTGGTCCCCGAGATTCATGTTTGTAGAATAATTTTAGTAACCAAGTGTATATAACGAGGGTAAATAAGGAGTAGCGTTTCTCTTTACACAACCCTCCTGCGTACAAAAACTCAGGATTATATACCAAACAATGAAGTGGGGATGCAAGATTTGAATGAGATTTGTTATTTCAATCCTATCATCACTGTTTCATGTTTGTATGATTTTAGTAACCAAGTATTTAAGAACGAGGGTAATCAGTAATGTTTTATATGCCCTCGCTACGTACGATAGTCAGGATTATACTAGATATTTCTAGACAAGGCTAAAAAGACTTACATTGCGAAACGGAGGGAGTATATACCAAAAAGAATAAAGTGGATACGAGATTTGAGATAATATGTTTTTATCACAATTATATCGGTAGTGTATAAAAGACTTTGTCTCTCCCTCTATTTATAGTCTTAGCCATCATTTTTCGGGGAGGCTAGAGCTACTTTACCGATTTTCATGCTTATGTTTCATAAATAGTTAAATAATATTCTTTTTCACTTAAAAACTCTTTACATTATGGGCATGCTCTCACACGTAGTCTCATACTTATGTAATTTGTAATTTGTACGCCTGTTCTATCCCCATTGTTTTTCTTATACTCGCCCAAAAAAGAAATCTTTAGGTGTCCCATGCGAAGGCAAAAGTGATTCAAATTACTCCCTTCGTATTTTAATAGATAAATCGATTGCGTCATTTTGTTAGGTGAAAGATAAAAGATTGTTTGATTTTGGTGATTATTGTTTCCTAGTATAAACAATGAAATCAAATAGGAAAAAAATTGAAAATCTATTTTACAAATATAAGATGATCATAACTTTTTATAAAAAGCCATTTAGCGGTGTGAGAAGTGTACATAAAACAGAGGAATAATCTAGCCAAAAAGAATGCAATCGATGCCATTAGCTTTTTATTATATGTTTGATCATTCATCTTATTCGAAAATCTTATGCAAATATACGAAAATGTCGTAATACTTAAAATGCACTTAGTAGTAAATTCAATTACCATAAAATAAATTATAGTTACAAAAATTTCTAGAATAATATGAATAGTCAAACATACGTTAAAAATTAATATTGATATCTATTAAAACATGGGTAATATGGTAGGTTGTCGAGTGTGGAGTGGGTCTTTCGTGACAGAAGGACAGCAACACACGCTCTCCACGCGCAAGAATATCATAATTAGATACTATAATATCATCATATCTCGAAACAATAATGTTATATTCCTTCTTCCTTCCACTAGTGTCACATTGACATTACGAGCTCTTCCTTCCACTAGTGTCACATTGACATTACGAGCCAACTAGTACTAGAAGTAACATCACCATGAGTGCCACTAAATAGCAAATCCAGACATAAAAATGATGGAAACTAAATTCTGGATATCAGGGTCGGTTCGTTTTAAAGTATTTTAAAAGCATACACATATATAATCTTTTAGAATGGACGCATCCACTTTAGTGGGCAAAACATAGGGCGAAAAAAAATCTACTTTAATTTTCTCAATCATTTAGTTGATTTGCACAGCATGGACTTACACATGTATTACTACCGTATTCCTGTAATTTAAAAATGGCCAATAATTGGAGGAGTTGGGTGTTGGAGCAAAGGATGGGAAGAGAATCCTGGGAGGAAGAGGCGGGCAAGCAAGACACCAATCTTCCGTGTTGGCTTTTTTCCACGCTCGAGGCCGGGCGAAGAACGGACGGCTAGTTCCTATTTCCTACTGCTGCTAGTAGTAGTATGGTTGGTTGAATTGGAATTCCAAGCGAATCGATGCGTGCGCATCCAATCCATTTGGTGCGTTCCGGTGGTTCCATTCCATCTCCATACCATACGTACCGGCTGGCCTCTGCATCTGGTCTTATTGCCTACTATTCCCTACGTACCGGCTGGCCTCTGCAGCAGTAGGGTTCGTCCACATGCTCGTGCATGAACGCGGGTAGGTGATGAACACGTACGACCCCACGAAATGGGGCACCAACCGGGGAAATCTTTTCTGAGAGTTTGGCGGCAGTACTAGATGCTTTTCCCATTTGAGAAACCGAACACACTAGCCTAGGTTCCCTTTTTTACATTTCCCATTTGAGAGGAGAGAAAAATCGCCTGAGAATCTGAGATGCCTTGGAGGAGAGCAGACGCAAGGAACTGAGGATGAGATAACACTAACGGCATATTTGCAAAAAGTATTTATAAATAAAACTTTTATACGTGGACAAAAAGCCCAAGCCGTCTCTATAGCTTGTTTGCAAATCAAGAAAAAGATAGGAACGTAAAACAATAGGAATAGGAAGAGAATTGTAGCTGCACGATTCTCCCTTCTTATTGTCCTTATCTCATATCGACATCAATGTCAACAAGGAGTGCCAAGCTTTACACCTGCCATGCTCTCCTCTTGGCTATAGGGCGAAGGTATCACTGAAACCCTAATACCTACCCAATGGGAATTACAAGAAAGAGCTTGTTGCAACAGGCTGGATTGAATAGACTGCATTTACACAAGTTCAAGACCTCAGGTAGATCAACACTAGGCAACTAGCTAACTATCGATCCATGTCCGGTTACGAGCTAAGCTAAACCTACATTAGTTAATCTGAGATCGCTAACTAACTACTGTCACCGAGAAGCATGAACCGTGGAAACAATAGTGGGATTAATAAAAATGCTAACCCTACCTCTAAACGTTTTTTTTTTTTTGTCACCTTTTACCGTGCACAGCATCAGCATGCAGAGGTTGGCCTCTTTTGGTTTAAGCCAGCATGCTAAGATTGATACCACCTGAACAGCCCAGCATCAGCCTCCTGTGCAGTTTCTTCGGATGAATTTGAGGAACTCTCGATGATCTCGTCCTCCGATGCGTCATCTTGCTGTTCTACTCGTAGCCGATGAGCATTATCAGCAACCCATTGGGCAAACTCTGGGGTTGCTGTGCACTCCATAAGTGCCTTTCTGGTGGACTTCTGGGTGAAGTAATCCCATTCTTCCTTTGAATATTTCCTTGGTTGGATGTTGTGGAAGGTGGAATAGTGGTCTTCATCTTCATAATTGGGTACAACCCTCTTTGAAAGTGTTGGGGTGACCAGTCCTGCAAAAACCAGTAGCTAGCCATGTCAAAACTCAAATGCTTACAAATACGATACGTCTAAAGATATCCAAGTTGATCGTGCTTGAAAGAGCGCCATTAGTTCATAGAACAAAGACAGAAAAAAAAATAAAACAAAATATCAAATACATTAATATTCTTAAAGTTCGCTATAGTATAAGGGGTACATACAGCCCCCGAAAAATCATTTCCAAGAAGGCATACAACAGTAGCAGTTATGTTACCTCCATTTGCTAAATTGCTCCAGCCATATTGTGTGGCTGAACTGTTTGATGTCGTTCTTCCAGTATTCTTGGATGGGCTTAAGAATTGGATTTGGCGAGGGTTAGGTGATCCTTTAGTATATATTGGCTGAGTAGAAGCCTTTGATTGCTTTTGTTTCCTGCAGCATACTCAGCGTATTGAGAACATCAATTTCAGTGAACATGCACAATAAAGACCAGAAATCGCTTGAAGGGACTTACAGTGGCATTGACTTTGGAGCTTTGTATGCTGTGAACACAGAACAGATCCACCAACTAGCAGCCAGACCGAACAATGCTAGAAGAGGATCAAGCGTGCTCTGCAAAATAAATAACATACCGGACACAAATTTGGTAACTACAGTTCAGAAACAAAAGATGCCTAAGAAATAGTACTTGGTCTTTTAGGGAGTAAAAAGGAACCAGACCTGCATAATAAAGCAGATAGCAACAACACGCATCGCCCACTTCACAAACTGCGCTATCCCAGCATCAACACTACCATCTTTTGAAAGGATGAATTTTCTGACCATCCAATAACCAAAACCAGCCCCAGTCAAGACAATTGCTACCAGCAGGAAAATTGATACCTGTAATCCATTTTTAACACATTACATTAGGTGGCACACATTGTAAACCAATGTATGTAATATAATAGTAGCATCCATTGTTCTTAACAACAAGAAGAGAGGGATCATAAATGTGTTAAGTACTGAAAATAGAAGTTCAATTATATTATGCACAACGGTATCGCATGCATATGTTAAATAAGTAAACAAGCAGGATCACCATGCACTGATAAATAAAGATACATAATTCCATGTGGAGACAATAATTTTAATTTATATATTGTGCCTTTGCACATATAGTAATTTTTTAAGCATGAAAACATCAATAACAAGGAGGAAAAAAAATTCCCCAAGTCCAAAATTGAACACCAACACCTGTAGAGTAGTATTTCAGATTGCATGTCCAAATTTTTTGAAGCAAATTGGACATGGAAATCCGAGTTGGAACCTCAGTGTCCAGATAACACCGAATCTGAACAGTACGACTTGCATAATAGCTGATGCTCCAACTCAAAATTAATTACACTACTATAGCTACCAATCCTAGAAAAGGCATGCATTAAATACTTGTATAAATTGGTTATCATCTCACATTAGTCCCAACACTACCATTTATACCACTAAACAGTGCACTGTTTGAGCACTAGTTATCTTTAAAGATAAATAATCAAATCATATCAGACAATCAGTGGCAAGGCTCAAGTCAATTTACTGCAGAAGAAAATAAGGATGGAGAATAGAACACCAAAATAAACTTGACCAAGAGCTACAGTTCAGCTTAGCCAGGTCAACGGTGAAATAAAAACATCAAGAACCAAAAGCACTTTAGCTTAGCTTTAATACAAGTGCATTATTTCTATCATTTACTTTCAAAATTCACATTTTTCTGAAGTTGTTATCAGCGTCATTACTAAGTAATAACAAATGACCTGTGTCTTATAGAACAAAAAATATAAGCCAACGCAAGCAAATATACTGTGTCATGTAATAAACAGATCTGTTAATTGATATCATTGGCACATGCAAGAGCAATAGCTTACAGGGTTGTGCATCTCTTCACTCAAACCAAAATTTTCCAGAATAGAAGCAACCAATGTGGAGAAATAGTGTACAGCATAGGAGCCAACCCCTACCTGAACATCAGAAAAGTAATGATAAACATGTAACAAGAGTTATTTACAATTTTCTGAAAAGCGCGTGAACACAATTTATACCAGAAAGTTGTGGGCATTGGGAACTTACCACAGATCCATAAATAGTGAGGTAAAATAAACTTTTCCTGCCCATTGGTAGCAATTTCATCCCCTATAAAAAAACTATGTCAGACCATCAATCAATTTGATAGATCACATTCTTCAGAAACAAAATAAAACCCCAGATAAAATTGAGTCCCTGACTGTTCATTATCAACAAAAAAATGTTAGTACTTCCTAACTTCCTACACAGTTTGCAGTTGATTCATGGTGCATTATACTGAAAACTAAGGGGCTGTTTGGATCTAGGGACTTTTTTTTAAGTTCTTGTCACATCGGATGTTTGGACGTTAATTAGGAGTATTAAATATAGACTGATAACAAAACTAATTGTATAAATAAAGGCAATTTCATTAGACAAATTTTTAAGCCTAATTAATCCACGATTAGCAAATATTTACTGTAACAGCACATTCACTAATCATGGACTAATTAGGCTCAATAGATTCGTCTCGCGAAATAGTCCAGAGTATGAGGTGAGTTTTATTAATAGTTATATTTAATACTTCTAATTAGTGTCCAAATATTCGATGTGACAGAGACTACAAAAGAGTCCTTGGAAACAAACAGGGTCAAACTATAAATAAAACTACATTCACTAATTAGAGCAAGTGTTATCTAGGTTTACAGTGGAAAATACTCGCAAATAAACTAATTGGGAGGAGTTCAACAACAAAATGTAGTCAGTTACTCGGTTAACAACTTTATATATTCATGTCTTCCAATATGAGTCTTTATTGAAGAGTAAAGTCTTTATTGAACAGTAAATTGGTGTTCCCTTGCCGAGCACACCTATCAACAATTATTGAAAGAAACATATATATTTATTTGATTGGAAAATACCTGGAAAAGGACAATCAGAACAACAAGAAGGACCCCGAGAGCCATAGAACTGCTATAATAAAAAGGTGCCCATTTGCTAACAATGGGTGATAGGAATAACAGAACAAATCCAATTCCAAGGCAAGCTAAACGCCATTTCTGAAACTCTGCATAAATACACAAAACAAGAACATCCATTATAGGGAAGGAATGGAAAGAGAAGCTCTTGATTGTATGGCAGGCAGAATAAATATTAAGTTCATGAATAATCCACACCTTCCTGAATGGAAAGACTGAACCTAGTAGATGTCTTATCAGCCACTTTAACATCAACATATTTGTTTCCGTATGGAGACTTTACAGCATTCCATACGCCATTTTGCAAATGTTGCCATTCACCTCCCTCACATTGGCACAATCCCATTGAAGCATTCCTGCAAAGGAAAATTACTTCATCTTTTCCTGAATAATAAGGATGTGCATATTTACACTTTGGACAATATGACTTACCCATGAAAGCAAATCTCTATTTTCCAATGGAACTTCTCAGGCATTGATTGGGAAACATTCATTTTGACTCGTATTTGATTTGCATAGCTTCCGATATGTAACTTTGGTATCCCAGATAAGCGGACTCGCTCACAAAATTGTCCTCCCAGGGATGAAGGAACAAAAGTCACCTCTAGATTTTCCAGACTAACGTCTGTGGTAGTGATCAATTAGATTAGAATGTAGAAGATTGTCAAACAATATAACTGAATATAATAATAGGATATAAGAACCACAAAGGCAAACTCAGGTTTAAGATACAAACCTATACACACAAGTACACAGCACACAAATATGTAAATCATAAGGAAAGAATATAGTGTTGAGCTACAAGAAATGTGTAAATAGAAGGGCTATATATGAGAAGAAGCTTCACACCACCATAAGCATACAAATGAACCAGAAAAAAAATGGGTACGGTCTCAAGCTAGTAGGACATGTACCATTCATCTGTACACTACATTCAAACAACAATACTTTTCATGTACCATCCATCTGCACACTACATTCAAACAGCAATACTTTCCGAGCTAGTATTACACTATCTAAAAAATTACACCGAAACCAACAAATATAAGGCCTTGTTTAGATCCCAAAAATTTTTGGCATAAACATCACATCGAATATTTAGATACCTAAATAGAGCATTAAACATAGATGGAACGAAAAACTAATTGCACAGTTATGGAATAAATCGCGAGACGAATCTTTTAAGCCTAATTAAGCCATCATTTGCACATGAAGGTTACTGTAGCACTTATGGGTAATGATGGCTTAATTAGGTTCAAAAGATTCGTCTCGTGATTTATTCCATAATTGTGCAATTAGTTTTTCGTTTTATCGATGTTTAATGCTCTATTTAGGTATCTAAAGATTTCGATGTGATGTTTATGCCAAAAAATTTTGAGGATCTAAACAAGGCCTAAAACATTTTTTGCAACATTTCCAAAATGCATTAGTACTTAAGCAAAAAGAGAGGCGTGCTACTGCAGATTTACTCGCGGCAAAAGAACACAACTTTCCAATTTTCCAATCAGCCGTCCCAAAACCCACTCCAAAACCCTATTCTACCAGTAAGCCACATGAAAACCTAAAGTACCAAGCAGCTACCAGATGCACCTTACAGCAAAAACCCCCAAACCAGCCCGAAGGCCCTAAACCCTAGGATAGAGAGGGGAGGGGGCGCTACAACCGCGTGTCACCAAACTGCAGGCAGGATTATACCTTTGAGGGGCCGCTCCACGGCGGCGGAATCGAAGGCCGGGGTGTCATCGCCGGTGGAGATGATGAGGAGCGCGGCGAGGGAGGCTAGGAGCAGGAGCGGGGGAGCCGTGCGCCGGTACGACGACCGGGAGGCGGCGCTGGCGGTCGATGGTGCACTCCCCGCGGAGGAGCCGATGGTGTCCTCCTCCGACGAGGAGGAGGCTTCGGCGGCGGTGGCCATGGCCATCTAGCGCGGCGGCGATTCGGGCGCTGAAAATTTCAAGCGGCTTCTTATTATTATTATTATTATTATTATTTCGAGAATGGCGTGGGCGATGGAAAGGAGATTGGTTTTTACGGCGAAGCGGCTTTGTTATTGTTCGGTCGACTTCCATGGTAAGCTACGGCTATTGTCGCTGACAGGTGGGCCTACTTGGCTGACTCGTCGCTTCTTCTTCTGGCTTAATGGCGAAGAAATTCGTGATGAGGTTTGACTTGTAGGGTAGACTCCTGGGTTGATCGTCAAAACCTATGACTTGGCCATGGCTTCCACGGTACATAAAGCCGTGACCATTCATATTTAAAAATTTTATAAAAATAAAACTTAAAATTACGATATTTTAGTAATAAATGTAATTTTAACAAAATAAATAATTATGTAAGTTTTTCCGAATAAGGCGAATGGTCGCACGTAGGGGTAGGGGTGGTAATGGGTCTAATAATTTTACCTATAAAATTTAAGGGTTGAGTTTAAAATAGGTTGAAAATAAAATTATATAGAGTTTTAAGCTAAAATTTTATAAGAATTAAATAGAGTTGTGAAAGAACCCAATAACCTTAACCTATTACCACTTCTAGTCACATATGTGCTAAAAGGTTAATGGTGCCATCTATTAAAGTACGGAGAGAATACATCATTTTTCATGTATAATTTTATTTACAAAATTATCACTGGTTCTTTTATAAGGTATGATATGCTAGTGGCCCTAAGGGCATGTTCAACAGTAGAGTCCATTGTGGGCTCTATCTCAAGTCACGTCAGCAACCAGAGTCTATTTTATAATGGTACGTACAAAGGTAAAGTTAGGTATGATTTCTTCATTAATGCAATAAAATGTTTTTTATTAAACTAGTTTTCTTTTTATACATCCTCATGCAAGAAAGTTTATTTTAATAAATGCTAAGAGTCGACTCTAAGTCGTTGCCATGTTTTTCTCTCTCCTTCCCTCTATTTCATCCACCTCACCAAATTTGCTTACGTGACGATTGAGAAAGTCAGCTAATAGACGTGCCCTAAGCCCCTAACTTGAACCCTTGAACATGTAAATACATATCTAGATCCTTAATTTAATTTATGTATCACTTAAGATCTATAATATGGATAGCGTACCTCCAACACTAATATTACCATCCACAAAGGCAAGGATTTTGTAGCATCCATGGACACCAAAGTTAGCATTGGATCTGCGTCATGTAGTTTTAACATCAAGTGATACATTAAATCAATATTAGATATTTAGATGTGCATGTTACAACTTACAAGTATATGAGTCTAGATGACATCTTGATTCTAGTTTGCCAGCGATGTATTTTACTCGTGTAAGCGATGTATTTTACTCGTGTAACGATGCCAATTGAATAACAGTTCTAATTAAATGTTTACAATTTTCTAGTAATAATCTTACGATAACGGTTCGAACCAATAACAAATTTGTAATTGCCCCTAGCAACATCATCGCATCTTATAGAAAGCTAAACATAAAAAATTATACACTACCACTGTCACTTCAATGAGAAACGAACAGGTAAAGAGAACAAAGGCACCGCTTTGGAACATAGGAATTTCCCTTCAATTCTACCCGAAATATATTTTGGTTTTCACCACAATTCTATGTTGTAGAGTCCATAAGGTCGAAAGCGTAGCCGGCCAAGTCATCCATATACTCGTCGAGAGCACTCTCAGAAATAATCCCAGTGTCATTGTGTTCGATCAGCTGCACACGATGGGGGCAAATTAGGGGGTCCGACACACATGTACAAAATACGAACAGATTCAAGCGAAGGTAGCATGAATAAGGCGGTACCATGATTTCATTCATCAGGTCCTTCTCCATCATCCGCATCAAAACATTTTTAAGGGGGAAAAAACACGAGCAGAAGATTCACATAAACAATGTTACCGAGTGTCATAAAGCATGGTTATCTGATGGCAACAATGATTAGTCCAAAGAGGCGTAAATATTACATCCATTCTACCTGCATATCGTCCACAGAAATATTGGTCTCCACCACCTGCAAGGCGCAGCATCTATGGTAAGCTGGCAACACATGGAACAAGTGCATTTGCAGGTATGTTGAGAAAAATATACCTCAATGTTGTCATCCATAAGCATATTGTTCACCATCTGCATCACATGTTGAATTCAATATGCCCTCAAATCAGTAACAAGGAAATAATTCAATTAATGATGCAACAAGAACTGTACCTCCATTTCAGCCAGGATGGCATCATTGTCCCTAACCATCTCGGATGTCCTGCACATCGCAATATGTTTCAGAATTTTTTGTGGCATAACAACTCGCACGCAGAATGGGAATTCCAAAACCTGGTTTCCTCAAAGAATCATACAGATCAAGTGCTTCCTTGCTTGGAGAAATGGTGCCCTGAACATCATGATCTTGAAGAGATCCAGCTCCTGAATTGAAACTCTCCCTGTACTTCTGGAAAAAAAAAACAACAGCAAGACAAACAAGATGCATCAAGATCTTTTACAGCAGAATATGTGATAAAAAATGCTCTGCGACATGGCAGGAGGTACCTGGAGGTGACTCTTGATGTTTTGGGTCGTAATGCCGGTGACACCCATGGTTTGCATCGTCTCCTTCACTGCAGTTGGTTTAGCTTCTGCAGGTTACAACAGTTGGATAACACTGCATCAGTTTTTTAAAAAACAACATAGCATCAACTTCATTGATCATTTTGAGATCCAAGCAGTAGGACCAAACCATAGGGACCTCCTTGGAAAGCCACAGCCTCCACAAAGATCTTATGGAGATCATCAGACCATCGGAGGTAACTCCTTGTTGCCTGCATAGCCCAGATAATGCGAGAAGCCAGAATGCTTGACATGTAAGAAGCATCATCGTCTTGTGCTGGTTTGCTGTTGGACATATTCTGCAAATCAAACTCAGGGAACTTCAGTAAAGATTAAAACAAAGGTAGTTTTGATTGTGTAATCAAACAAGACAGAATTCAGTAAATTGTATGTATGGTGTAAACGTGAGGATGTGCTCTCATGGTAACTCAAAACATTTCCAAATAGAAATGGGAGAGATCAAACGAGTACAAATGTTTTGAAATCCCATATTTGAAATCAAACATGCATTTAGTCAGCATAAGAGAAACTAGAGCTTGCTATAAATACTAGTACCAGTGTCTATGATGAGAAAAAGGGAATCGAAACTGCGCCGGCTATTTTAGGGAGAGGAGTGAATGGCATTCCAACCTTTAAAGTATATCACCCCTTTTATATAGTCCTTCCTACATTGTGTCTATCACACCAGTCACCACAGTTGGTGTACATGGGAGGAAAGGTAGGCAGAGAAGTACAAGATTTCTCAAAATGGTAAGAAAACAAAATGAATGATTATCTCATATTAGCCATGGAAACAATAGGGTGCTCTTTCAGAAGCACATGCAGCCTCTGCCCAATACATGATGGAAGTGCATCATAGGTCATGCAAAACCATCCACGTGATAAAGAAAGAAACATAGAACTGCAAATATAAATTAGGTACAAAATGAATGTTGAGGTTAACTTATCAGGCAAGCTGGATGTTCAAGATGTGATCAAACTCCTATCCTGCCAACCCCTAGCGGATAGCAGCTACGTAGCAGCATAACCTTGTCTTGCCATTGTCATACCATCTGCACATTTTGCAATTAAGAAAATATAGAATTTCAGAAAAATGAATCATCCATACAAGGTGCCTAAATTTTGATACTGCAAAGCTTTGTCCATCCTTCAAATTGCAATTCGAAAAGTAGGGAAGAATTCCAAAAGATCTGGATGTACTATAGAAAATGAGTTCAATCCTACATGTAATTGCATAGATGTATCATGAGGTTCCCTTTTACATGGAAGATGAAGGATACATGAGTGCAATTGTTGCCAAACCAGTATTCTAGGTATGGTTGGCAATTTGGTTGAACTGTACAGATCACAAGGGTGATAAGAAGTGTATCACAGGAACAGGAACTAAATTAGTGTATGACAATAACACTTATGACGTAGTCAAATTTCAGATATTATACATAGGATTATAGGAGTACATCACTGTTCTTGAAATGCTATTAATAATACAAGCTATTTTTACAAAGAATGCAACTATAAGGGAGAACAAGAAATTGTGCCTAGTTCTCTTCATGGTTGTAAGATACGAAGAAAGATCGCAGCAAAACAAGCACTAATCCTCAGCAACATACTTGTTCCGACGAGCACCAAAAGCAATCCTCTGCAAGTGAAATCAGGGGATTTGATTATTCAACACGGTGGAGTTGACTGTGGTTGAGGATGACAAATAATAACAAATACATTGGAGATCTTACTGAAAATATTCTGGAGTAAGCTTTCAAGCCTGTGAGAAAACGGATATAGGTCGGTTTCATGGATTGGTTGGTAGGTATTGCTCTGATGTTTGGAACGAGATAATCCGCAACCTATCACAATTCATAATAAAGTGGCAAGAGGAATTATTTTTGGGCTTATAACTCCGTATAAATAATATATTTTTGGGCCTACAACAGTCAAGAAGACATCAATGGGTGTATATTAACATCAATAACATGTATAAGGCAGGTACATCGGATGACTGATAGATATATCCTGTGTTACATGAAACCTAGATCTCATTGGTGGTATAAAACACTGTCCTTTGTCATGTAAAGCTTTTCAGCCTTTTAAATTCAATCGAGCTCATGTATTTTACTATAAAATTTAGCTTTTTCATATGTCCTATAAAAATATTAGGCAATCACTTTTGTTCTGATAAAAATAACTGAGAGATATGTGAATAATGGTTCTCTCCGAAATTAATAGATACTAGGGTATGCATGTTTTCATGAAAGATGTAAATGTATACATGATCAACACAACAGGTTATTAGCATGTTTGAACATTGGTAATCCAAGTAAACACAACAGGTTAACTTAACCCATATATGAATAATTGTTTCACGATTTTCAGGAACAGATGGCTGGGTCCAGAGATCATGTTCAAGCTACTTGGTTAGACATTTCTGAACAAAAGACAGGCCGGCTTGCAGTAGCTAAATGATGATTGCTACTTCACTTTTCACTTTTCAGCCATATGGAAACTAGAATAAGAACCAACAATATACTAAAAAAAGGAATCGAGATGGAGCTCTTACCACATTAGGAGGTTCAGCTAATATATTGATGAAAAATTTGGCCTGTCATCAATATAAGTGCAGAATTAATCACGATGAACTGTCTTTTCAATAATGGTTAAAAGGAGACCATGTGAAACACTCACCTGCTTCGTTGTAGCACCAGACATAAGAAGATCAGTTGTAACCATGCCAGGCTGCACAGATTATTATGTACTTAGCATAACTATTCTTACATCATTATTACTTGATTATAAAAGAAAGCAATCAATTAGCTTCGCAGAGATGCATGGCTCAAAGCTTACAGGAACTAATTTGCTAAACAACTCCAACAGTTAATTGTCTTTCAGCAAGAAACTAGTCAAGTCTAAAATACTAAGACACCAGGAAAAAGGTTTGGAGTTATGTACCGACAAATTGTGCACCATGACATTGTTCACTTCATTCATCTGCAACTCTGCCTGCAATTAGAATCAAATTATTGTTCTTCCTGCAATTTATAATAAACAAGAATTCCAGAAGGACGAAAAAATAAAAGGAAATTGAAACCTAAATTGTGAGTTGTTCATAAAAGTCGTTCCATTTAAGAACAAAAGGGTCTGAACTTCAAGTCCAAGGGCTATATGGATGATTAAAGATTATGACTTCAAATTACTAATGGGTATCGAGTAACTATTTGACAATCTCACATTGTTCTGTATACTGAGAAATGGTGGTAATCAATATTGTATCATAGTTGTGCTATCACAACGGGGTCAACAATTTATATGAAGTTACGATGCCACAAATACTGGACTATGAATAAATACTTCACTTGATATGTTCTGATTGAAACAAAATGATATGAAGCTATAAATGTGCTCCTTTAAAAGACCCCCAATGGTCGTGGTGAATGGTGAGTTTGCCATCACCCCACCAACTACTACAATCTAACAGGTAGGACCACTGTCCTTCACTCACTTTCACACTAACCAGTCAATGGCCACCCCTAGTAACAATATATGAATACCCAATGGATAAAACAGGGAGGGGAGAATTGCATCTAGCAAATAGCAGCCGTGGCATAGGCTGATTAGTAGTTGGCGGCACCTTTGTATGGCTGTGTGCTATAATCCCATAACAAGGTACGTGCATTCTTTGTATGGCATAGGCTGATTAGTAGATAGCTAGTTCTCATATAAGAGTTATCTTTACCTGTAGAGATTTTGTAAGGTGCACCACACTTCTCTTTGTTGCACCATATGCAGCAAACCTGGTCATTATCAATAATAATCAGTGTCATATCTCAGCAAGGATATTAGCTAGTATTCCAGTTTAATCGCAAAAGGCATTACTAAAGATAGATAATTAAATTTAATATTGTTTGATATCCTCCCTCCTCCCCCCAGGGCGCCGCAGCGTAATTTTCATTTGGATGAAACTACTGATAACCGTACAATATATGTTTATATGTAAGCCAAATGCAGCACATAAAAGTATAAGGCACAGTTATATGGAATTGGAGGTACTCTCCTATCAGCAATAAACTAAAACATTATAATACATGATGTGAAATTTCATAACTCCATACTGTATGAGAATGCAAAAGTAATATATAATGGTCAAAACACACAACAGAACATTCTTCTATTGAGTACACAAGAGAACAAATGGAAATGCAAACCTTGGGGTTGGCCTTCCATCAGAACCAGCCCCATCGATGTTAAATATGTGGCCACCTCGAGGTTGGTTTCTCATCATATTTATTGCCTAAGATGGCAAGATGGCAAGAAGATGAATATTTGGGAAAATGACACTTTATAGTTCTTGTAATGAAATGCAGAAATCTAATACTGAGTTGAAAGACATACCTCACGGCAACATATCATTAATCCAAGAGTGTTAGTTGTGATCACTTCCCTATTGAATCAGAGAAAAGTGGCATTTGACTATCACTTCTTGAAAGCACAATTGAATGTATTTGGTCAAGCCGTAAATAAAAAGACAGCATGAAAATTACATGAGAGCCTCATCGGAAGTCTCGACCAACGGTTTAAAACTATATGCATTTGATCCAGCATTGTTGATCTGTCCCAAGAAACAAGAAAATAAGGAGAAAATCATGCCCTCTTATGGTATCTAGATTTTAGCCCAAAAAGGTTAGACATTACAAAACTGAGTGTTTTAATTAAATATTAAGGAGGGTAGCAGAGAAATTTCAAGCACTCAAGAGTATGTAGTGAGAATCAGCATAATTTATAGCCAGTGATTTTCGTATTTGTACATAAGAAAAGAATTGATATGAGTAAGTTCATGTGCAGATATTTGATGATGATGGGGTGATTATGTACCCAAATATCAATATACTTGATTTTGTCACGTGCAAAATCAACAAGTGCCTTTACATCTTTCCCCTCCCTAACATCACAGACGATTCCCTGCAATAATACATATGGAAGCACTTCAGAATCTAAGATACAAAAGTATTAAGCTGTAATATTTTCTATCCACAAACATAATTTAGGAATAGAGACTCCAATGGCAGTATAAGCATCAAGTAGCTCAGCAGCAGGAAGTAGGTACCCACACATGTTGCTCTCCAAATTCCTTTTTCAAGTCAGTCACCACAGATTCTACCCTTTCAGCTGTAGAGGATAGACTGCATGTCAAGGAAAGACTAAACTGTAACTATCTTGTGTGCTCTCTTTTTTTCATTCTCTAACTAAAAGTAGGCTAAAAATTCCAACCAATTTATTTGTCTATCCATTTTAAAATTTCATGAAACATCAACTTAACAGGTCAATCATCTCAAATAGCTGACCCCTATATAGAGAGCCTAATGCGAATAATTTAGAATAGTTTAGGATATAATATAAGGCAATAGCTGGCTAGTGCATAGTTTAGTGTTAGGTCAACAGGTTCGTCCAGTTGAAAAGAAAGGAAAAGAAAGAAAGAGGTGAATTATACATGACCATGCAGATCAATTTGTATTGCATCTTAGGCTCGATAACTTATCCAATTTTGTTTATGTCATCACTAAAATTAGCTCTCTATGCCTATTGAAAGCATAAAATCGTTTCTGTACCTGATCTTGAGCAGATTATAACATTATCGCCAGCCTTCAAAAATTCCTTTGCCAGAGCATATCCTATACCTGTTTAAGAGCAAACATAGGTCATTGAGTCAGCATGTACTAGTTACTAGAAAGATTTTTGAAATATGCTTCGACAACGGAAGGCTGTTAAGAGATATACCTCTACCACCATTTACCAAAATATCTAACATGTACAGCATCAAAGAAATTGCTCCATACAGTTCCAAGCTGATTTGCATCGTTTTAACTAAAAGTCTAAAAGATCAATACCGGATGCGTTCATCTACTTCCAAATTGGTGTTGGTCTCTTGTATAGGATACATGAAGCACGAAAACCATTCCTACTAAACATGGTTACAACTTACGACACAACAAATTCATAGACCTAAAAAAAACAACACAGCTACCACACACGGACAATCTGATCTGAATCACTTCCAACATAAGCAATTAAGCATTCAGAAATATCGATCACCAGTCCCTACATGATACCATACCGTCATCCACAAACATCTACTACTTCTCTCCTGTAGACAAAATCAAGCATGTGAAGCAACACGACTACTCGACGAGGGGGGACTCAAGGAGCGACAGAACCCCACAGCACCTTTCGTGGAACCGGTGATTAGAATATTATACGGAGGCACCATGGCCTCCCTCCGCGCGACTCCTCCACCGCCGGAGAGAGCCTCCGCCCGGATCCCGCCAAGTTGCCGGCCGCACCCCGCCGCCAGCCGGCGCCGCGCTGGCCGGCCGGGGAACCGCACCCCGGGGGGCGAGCACGGGGCCCGGAGCGGAGCCAGGCCCACCTGGGACGAGGCGCGGAGCGGGACGTGGACGGCAGTTGCCGCCATTGCGGCGGCAGTCGGCAGCAGCGATACGAGGCGAGGAGGAGAGACGGGCGTCGGCAACTGCGCCGCCGCTCGCAGTCGCAGAGTCCGGATAACGAGCAAGAAACAGGGAAGGATTAGGGAATGGGGCTGAGAGTTAATAGACCGGGGGTGGCCCACGCGTCGGTGTGAGCAATCATCTCTTTCTGTTTTTTTTTCTTTTTTTCTGTTTTTGTTTAGAATAGATGAAGAGCAACCCTCCCTTTGGAGTAAAATTTCTCCAAGCAATTTTGTCCAGACGATTATTCAAACAGATTTGTCATGGCTTTGAGAGGAGAGTTTCACTTTTACGGGTAAGAAACATTTGGGCTTAGTGAAACTCTCCTATGGTATACATCTATATCTTTTTTTTATGCTTATAAGCCAAATTTTTAATTTTTAATTTTAAATTTGAAAATATTTTTTTAGTTTTTTCATCAAATTATTTTTCAGCCTTACCTTTTAGATGCTAAAAATACATATATAGTTTTTTATTTATAAATTATTTTTTATTTAAAAATATATTATTTGGATTTTTAAATGAAACACCAAAACAATAACCCGACTTCCTCTTGTCGTATACTTCAATCTGACGTGGTCGTGGACCTGTGTCACGTGTCCTGGTGAATGGTGTATAAGACGAGAGTATGATTACGATATGTCGCCGTTGCTTATGCACTAATGATACTGCCATTGGCTGTCACGATGCCATTCTCGGTGAGCGTTGCTTGCTGGGTTTGCACATGCAAGCTACACCGCACATAAATACGCACTTTAATTTGTGTACACTGCATCTCGATCTTGAGCATATTTTTGTCTTGATCTGCGTGCGGTTTAGTAAACGTTTGCAGACACATGCATAGTTAAGCACCAATGTCACGTAATTCAGATGTTCATCGATATCACCGCAAATAATTATGATACTATGGAAACTCAAGTAAAACTAAAGCATCAGACTAGTTTATTGATTGATTATTAGTATCACTACACAGCTGGGTGCGACACAAAGTACTGACAGGTTAAGCGGAGCACCCACTCTAGCTAGAGCCTAGATGACAACCTAATCAACCATCGATCATATTAACACCACTTAGCGATGCCCCGCCGGCGGCGGCCACCGGATTAGTTCAACCTTCGGCGGCGCTCGTCCAGTCCGCCGGCGAGCCGGCCGGCCTAGAGGATTTCCGGGCCACTGTACGTCAAGGGGATGATGTTAAGGTCCGGCAGCATGCCGGCGCCCATCGGTCGCAGCCATGAAAACTGGCTCTTCTCCTCGTCACTCAAGTTGCGGCCGAACGCGTGATGATCTGCAAATGCACAGATGAAACTAGCACAAATCGATCGATCTGCAGCTCGAAGTGGTGGCTGTGTACTTACTTGGGTGGAGGTCGAAGGGGTAGTCCCGGTAGAAGGTGCACTGGCGGCGGGGGCCAAGCGAGTAGGGCGGCGTGAGGACGTCGAGGAAGGCGCAGGGCTCGTCCCCGCCGGCGATGAACCGGTGCAGGTTACCGCCGGAGGAGGGGTACAGCACCCAGGTGCCGCACCCCGCCGCCACGTCGTGGTCCAGCACCCTCTTCGCCAGCCTCGTCGTCGACGCTGATGCCGCCACATCGATCCAACGCCGTACGCAGAGCGGTCGACATCGACGGACGACGACGACGACCGGCCACACGCACGCAGAGACGTCAGACCGACGGGGGCGAGGTAGGTACGCCGGCTGCGCCGGCGGCGGCGCCTGAAAACTATACAAGGGCCGAAGGGCGGGGTGTGGGCTTACGTACAGCGAACGGGGCGGTTCGCGCCGTTGCCGTGGACGGCGGGGCTGACCCAGTCGAAGGACTGGACGTGCGCCGAGCCGGCGAGGAGCTTGCTGAACACCGTCATGCCCGGGTGGTCGTGCAGCGGCATCACCGTCCCGGGCGGCAGGTAGAAGATCGCCACCTGCACGACGCATGCATGCAAGAACCAACCAATATATATACGCAACGACGACGTTTCAATAAAGAATCGATCGTTAATGAGTTTGTAGGTTCAGAGATCAGAATTAGTAGAGTCACTTTTTTTAAGATAATGGATTAAAAACCTTAGTAGAGTCACTTAGGATCTGTTGCCTGTTGGGACTGAACTATGTGTGCACGCACCGTGAATTTCTCGCATTCGTACATGTATTTGCCCCCGATGACCGGCGTGGGGCTTCGTGCGGCGGCTCTCGTTACCTCGGAGGCGTCGAACTCCGTGTCCAGCCGGATGTCGTCCGGTCCAATTCCATCTGGGTGTCATCGGGTAGTCACTTCCTCAGCAAATTAATTTGAAGAGCAAGTAATATAAGTCTCTAAACACTTGTGCCAACATGCTAGGTAAGATCAAATGATAGGATGGAGAAAAGAAGATAAAAGAGAGGATGGGTCATATCTCTCATCTATGGAGCAACATCTATACAAATAAAAACCTCCAACAGATGAAAGAAATAAACCAATTGATTCATAGCAAACAAATAAAGTAGAATTGTTATGGTGTATTGAGGGGTGTATGCTAGAGATAATATACTGTAAATGTTACTCCTAATTAATGTAGATAAAAATAGAGGTGACGACCAACCCCTTTCAGAAAACTTGCTCTAATACTGTATTCAAAGTTTTATACAAAATCATATCACTTTATGAAGGGTGACACACGGGGACCACAATATTACAAAGAGAAGGGAATGAAGAAGAGGAAAAAAAACATCACAAGAAAATCAGGCTCAAAAAAAGGTTCAGGGTAGCATTAACTTTAACACTCATTTTAAGGAAAATAGTAGCTCATCGGGTTAGTGGTATCTAGATATAATATATATGTTCGGATATGTCTGATAGCAATAATGCGTCCATGATAAATATGGTATATATCATATATAAAGTCAATAGCACATATCCACCAAAGTACCCGACTATATAATGATAGCACATGCACACTACATTAATTGCACACCGACGTATAGATGCGAAGCAAAAAAATTCGTATATATGATAAGCAATGGCTAAAAATAAAATGACGTCATTTAACTTTTGTAATTAGACATATGCCATATACATATTTCAGTCAACATTACATTTTGACCAGCCAGGAACGACCGACGAGACTAGTTGACGGCAGCCGATAATTAACTTGAGCATAAATAGACTTGTAAGCTTGAAATTTGATCATTCCTCAAAGAAAACATCTCCCGCTGTGCTTACCTCCCAAAAAGGAGAAATGAGTTCTCAAGAGAGAGATGTGTGGTCGTGCAGTATCAGCGACGATGATAAGACTAGTAAACCAACATACACATGGATAATGCATACTGCATATGGTAAATTAATTTTCACGTATCGAGAAAACATCCCCTTATTTTCTCAAAATACTTGTAAATCAGCGTGAAAAATTTTGAAAAAAATGGTGATATTACTGCAATTAACAATTTAAACTTGATTTCCAAAAATAAAATCTGATGTCTAAACCGTAAGAGATGCAGAAATATGTGCACGTGCAACGATCGAGAAGTTGAGGTTAAATATATTAACGAAGCCACGTACTGAACAAGGCGAGGATCCGCGAGACGGTGGTGGGCGGCGGCGCGGACTCGGAGCCATCGAGCAGCACGCGGCACTCGTTGACAAGCAGCTGGAGAGCACTCTGCCGCCGCGGGGGCACCGCCACCTGCCGTTGCACCGCCTGCGGCACCGAGACCACCGGCGGCTCGTCGTCGTCGTCGCCGGCGCCCTCCTCCCTGCTGGGGCTCCCCTCATCCGTCGGACCCCTCTTCCTCTTCTTCCCGGCCGCCACCTGCTGCTCCGCCCTCGTGGGCGTCGTCGACGGCGACCCAGACTCTGTCAACGTCTTGGGGGCCGCCGCCGCCGCAGACGACTCCTTCCCCGGCGCCGTGCCCTGCCCCTCCGCCTCCTCCTTCCTGAACGCTGCATCCAATGCAGCCACGGGAAACGGGGCACTCCCAGCCATCGCTAACAACACAGCCACGCATGCAACGTTAACGTACGGGAAGGTAGTCAGAGTCCCACGGGAAAATTCACCAGACGCAAACCCAGCCATGCATCACCGAACGCGCGAAATTAAGCTCATGCATGCTCACCGTGCAACACACCCGCAGAGCGAGCTAGAACCGGCAATCGATCGGCCAGGAGCAGCGCGCGGGTTGCTGGAACGCGACCGAAGCCGGCCCTATTTATACACACGAGCGCGCGGTGGTAGGCCAGGGACACGTATAGGTAGGTACATGCAGGGCCTGCCCTGCCGCGGCGTGCGTGCGTGCGTCACTGGGGCGGGGATGATGAGTGGGCATCGTGAGTTCGTGACGGGACGACGCGCGCGCGCGCGTACGTGTGGAATGCTTTCGCGGATCGAGACGGCGGTATGGCCGCCTGGCCGGCGGGGTCGGACGAAACGGACCCACATGCACCGCGCGCTGCCTTTTCGCCCGGTGTGGCCGTAGGTTTTTCCGCTGCCTTTTCGCCGGCGACGAGACGTGACGGCGAGGCGAGACAGACAAGCCCAGCATCGCGCGGCCGGCGCGCCTTGCTCTTTCTTCGGGTGGTCCTCCTCGTCGCATGCAGAGGTGGTGATCGATGACGAGAAAAGGTGACTCGCCGGTTAATTTTTGGATGTTTGCGGCTTCGCGCGGCGTGCTGGCGGCGAGCGCCCGCGCGCGCGGGTGCATGCGGTTGCGTTGCGTGCGTGGAGCGTGCGGGGTGCGTGCGGAGGCCGGGCGGGCTTTCTTGTCGTCCGGGGCGGGGCGCACCCGGCTGGACACACTGCACATGTATGTATGTGCGTCCAGCTAGCTAGCGTGGCCGTGCATGCGTGCAGCTGCAGTGCTTTTGTTTGCTTGGGGGTAAGTCATAAGTGTGATCTGCCGGGTGCATGCATGGTGCGAGACAGCACAGAGGGCCTAGCGTTTCTTTGTGCGGCCGTACACGTGTACTGCTAAGTGGGCGTGGTGTGCAACTGGCAGCTTGCTGGGCATGCACCGCGTGATCGAGCGATGGTCCGTGCTAGGCATGCATGCCTGGCTCGGCGCCCATTGAACTCGTAGTTTAATTAGTACTACTTTCTTAAGAGGTTTTGGTGTGCGGATCACACGGATAAAGCGATCCTATGGATTAAACTTATGATTTACTGTTGCTTTCTACTGTCAAGGGATTTTAGTGTGCGGATCACATAGGTGAAAGAATCACATGGATTGGAATTGTGGTTTACTATTGGATTCTAATGTCAACAGGTTTTTGTGTACGGATCATGGATGATAGGATAATATGGATTGAGCTTGTGGTTTACTACTACTTTCTACTGTCAAGAGGTTTTGGCATACGGATCACACGGGTGATAGGATCATATGGCACTAGGGTAACTATAGCTAAAAATGGTGATGGTTGCAAAATAACGGGCCATGCTTTTTTAACTCATATAGACGTGTAAACCCGTTGATTGCATACGACATAATATAGCTGCATAAAAAAATGGTCGTGTAGATTATGTTGTTATAAATCTATATTCAAACACGCAAGATTAAACTAGATCTACACTTGAAGAATCTAGACCAAACTTAAAATTGCATATTTGTATGGAGATTTGTATTAATATAATATATCTAATAAAATGTTATAACATTTTATACAACTATTTGAATCACATGCGCCTAGGCCTAAAAAAAATTAGGGGGGAGGGGGATGGGGGATAACCTAAATATATCGATTATCATGGCTCCACACCGCTCATCGTCTTCTTGGTATGATAATAGTAGTTTTGTGTTTATGGAGCTGGTGTTGGCGCCTAAGACACTGGCATAGTGTAGTTGTCTACGAAAAAAAAGGACTACAATAATAGACTTCAGCTCTATTTGCATAGAAATCATCGTTAATGAATTATTAATAGAGAGACAATAGTTACCTGCATATGAGGATCACCTCCATAGGGTGACCTAGTTGGCCAATTGAATGATACCGGCATTGACATATTAGTTCTAACGATAGTTGTTTTGTGAGCATATGAAAGGGGGAAGAGAGGGTATCTCATGTGCTCAACCGAACAATGACGAGAAGAGTATTGATGTGGATTTCCTTGTGTGGTTTAAAGCAATGAATGGATCACATATATAAAGGGAAGGCCGAGAGAGGTAGGTGAGGATTTTGCAGGATGAAAGCGAGAGGTGCTGGATACAACAAACGTGAAAGGGACGTAACGTATGCAACTAGAAATTGAAGTTCCAATTTAAAGAAAATTTTAAAGATGAATTATATCAACCATCCTCTTGGACGCGAATGCCAACTCATACAACTATTATGTGTTGTCCGTGCCACGTATAGAGGGGTCGGGGATAGTGTATTGATGACCCAACTAGTTTTTATTCTGTTGTCTATGAGACATATTTATTTCTTGTTATTCTCTTATGTGTAGTTGGTGTCTCAAGTAGGGGAGAGGGAAGTCTACTATGTGAGCCACGTCACACCTACAAAGCCATTAAGTGTAAGAGTTATATCATTCTTGAGAAAAAATTTAAGTCATCCATTTATTCTAGATTTAAGGGCTAGAAATGTTGGTTACATGTACTACACCATGTGATAAGGTAGGGTGGTGGTGGGACCAATGACGAAAGGGCAAAATAGTTATTTATTCATCTACTATTCTTTTTCATTAGTGGGATGATAATTGCCTCATGCGTCCTCTGCTCTCATTGTCCTTTTCCTCTCTTGAACTGTTGTTTCTAGATTGTTGTCTCCTCCCCTTAATGTCCATGGTCCAAAAATTTATCACTTCTCTTTTCTAGTGATAGGTGGGCGCCCCAAACCATACCATCACGTGCCATAGAAAGCAACATCGAAAATTCTTTCACGTTTCACATATACCCTACTCCTTTTGTGATGAATCATGTTTACCTTTCTTTCTTCTCCTTTCCATTCCACTAGCACAATCTTCGGCGAGATCCTCACATCCCATGTCCTCTCTGCTACACTAGTTCACTCTACTTCCATTTTCCATTCTCCGTTTGAATCCAAACTAGGCGCAACATTAATAGAGGCTTAGAGTTTGGAGTGAGGAAGAACATTTACTTCTTAAGCACTAGCGCATTATTACAAGGATAACAACTTGGTGTAAAGAGAATGGATGAGGAACAATATCATGGGGCATAGGCATGACAATAAACTATCTTGATTGCTTTGTAAGTACTGATTATACCCATTTTCAAATCAATGGTTGGAAATAAGTGACACCTCATATTAACTCTTGGTTCCTCCTCGAATATGTTATGTTTTCTATTACATAGAGCAAGGTCAATAGTATAACCAACTATTTGCTTTAAAAAGTGTCACATCATCTACCGTCAATCTAATACCCTTTGTATATAACAATTAGCTATGTATGCATGTTAAAACATTCATACCCTAGCCACCAAATTCTCTCACAAAATTTCTAGGAGACCATGCTGAGCTAGCTACAAATCTAGAGCCTACTTCACTCATCTCTCTCCTCTTTTATCTCCTTCAACTCACCACAAATAAGATATGATTGCTTTTGTAGTATGCTTATGTCACGTTATTATACTTTCTATTATGTTTTGTTCTTTACCTCTTCTTTGTACAAGTAAAATAATAGGCTGAAATTCAACTATAAGCCTATGTGGAGAAAAAAGAAAATAAAAAATAAATTGTTGGCTCTCATGTAATAAATAGTGCTACACGTACTCCATGATAAATGCATTAAATATATAACTGGAAGGAAGAGATGGGCCAAATATTTTTTTTTAAAAAAAGGTTTATTAAACATCCTCTAAAATGCTCCTAATCTTCCACGTGTTGCATTAATAAATTAGAAAAATGCAATAAATTCTAAGGAAAAAGTAAAACATCTAACTATTTGTTTTCATTTACATAGACATGACAATTATTTTAAGCCATTAGATTAGATTTATTCTTTGTACTACTTAAAAAGAACGTAGCGGTGGTGATGACTCCTACACTTGGCAGACACACTCAATCATTATTGTTCGCTCTTGAGGTTCAATATTCTAGATTGCTTCCACAGTCCCTTCTCACTCTCATGGCTTGGAACTTCGCTAGATCGACCCAACATCGCACTATCCTCTGAACTCATCTCTAACAAGTATTCGCTATATTTGTTACCTTGCGACCAATCTCGTATCGCTCTCGTCATCGCTTCCTACTCCCTCGAGCGAGTCATGGCTGCCTCACCATCATACCCACCTCTCTGGCTTTCGACCTCTAACTCATCCCACCGCCCCATCTACCACCATCCAATAACATACTCAAAATTTTCCCAAGTTGAGAAAAAAAATTGCGAAATATTTTACTTTTGGGTCTTCTTGATTTTATCAATAGTTAATCTCTTTAAAGGTTTTACTCTTTTAAAATGATTTACTTTCAAAATTCAAATATATTTAAAATCCTCCTAAGGACCAACATACTTTCATTTGTAAACATTGTGTGGTGAGTTATTCTCCAATATCCAAATACTCCACAAGTATTCCACTTCTCATTTCTAATAACTCCCTTGAAATTTTTACTCCTCTATTTTTTTCATTCAAATGTTTTCTTTGAAATTTATATTCTTTGATTCCATTCAAATAAATTTTAAAGTTTCATACATTCCCAAAGTTTACTCCTCTCCCTCTCTTTGTCCGCCTAATAAAGAAGAAACAAAGAAAGAAAGAAAGAAAAGAAGAGAATAATAAGGGGATAGAAGGAGAAACTGACATAGCTTTGTGTCACTCACCTAATAGCTGATGTGGATCCTCCCAATTTCGCTGAAGCTAAAAAATCTCAAGACCAAGGCAAGATATATAAAATATAATCATACAGATGCCCTTAAGTTTATGCTTTAATAATCTTTACTTTATGTTAATAAGTTGATTTATTTTCACGTTATCACCTAGTATATAAGTACAATAAATAATAAGATTTTGATCATATAGAAATCCATAATTTATTTTTTCATGCATTATAGGTTTGAGTGAATGCTTTTTAAAAGCATTTAATATTTCATGTAATTTCATAATTTTAGAATAATATTGTAGTGAAGTAGGTTAAGTTATGCATATCATCATCTTAATGATCATATGGAGACATGTTGAGATACATGATATTATTTGGGGGTGTGTTATGGTACATGGAGGTACCATTTAATGTGGTTATCCCCTTTAAAACCCCTTTTATAAATTAAGAATCCGGTGAAATGTTTCATGCTTGGAGGGTATGCACATGCCGGATAGGGCTAAAAACGGAACGAATATGGACGGATAATATTTGACACTAACTAGCCCCACGATACTAGAGAGACTGTGATTTGTTGGCCCAAAAAGGGAGACGTTGATCTAGGAGGAAGTCTTGCTACACTCTAAAAGCTAGCTAAAGAGGTGAGAGATTCTTTCCACTTTTAATTTGGTATAACTTTCTCTTAGTTTTCAGTGTAGGATTATTCTAGCACCTCATTTCCCCATACTACAGGGATGGTACCAGGCCTAGGGCACCTATAGCTTGAGCCCTAAGCCTAGGTCCATAATTCTCTAAAAATTAAGTGAAATCATCCTATAAATTTTGAAAATAATTAACACTATATTAACTTAGTCTACTCTTGAATTTTTTTCTAGCTCCGCCCCTGCTTCTGACGCAAGATCACTTCCCCTTCATGTTGTTGCACTTGCGACGACATATGAGATTGATGGCGTTGATGGTGATGTTCAAAAAAGGATCGAGGAGGTCAGCACTGTGGCCACCATGTGGCCACCATGGCTGACACGAGTCAGAAACTCCGACGCATCGGTGATGGTAAGCCTACCCAACACCTTCTTGTAGAAGTCCATCATGGCATTATGTACCTCTATTCACATATTTTCGCTTCTACTTATACTTTCAAATTTTAAATTTTCAACATTAATTTAGAGTCATTTTTATGGTTTTTTCACTGGTTTATTTTTTATCATTTCTATTTACCGCTAAAAATACATATATAAAATTTTTATTCACAGATTATTTTTTGTTTGTTAATTAACCCGCTCGCCTTCGGTGCCCGCATCGCGGAGGCACGACAGCAGCAGGGGACAAAAACCTTGCCGACCGTGAGAGACACGAGACTGGAATCAGTTGCCTACCATGATAGGGCGTAGGCGGGGAATTAATCCTCCGTTGGGTTGACTGTTCTCGGTGGATAGAGGGTTCGACTACGGCAGCGGTCATAGTCCACCGGGGAGGAGAAGAGAAATGGGATTTTAGGGGTGATGGGCTGTCATTAGAGTCGAAGAAAGTAGGGCAAGGAATCCGGCGATCCGCGGAAGACGACATGCCGAGGGCGAGGGCACGCCGGCGTTGGTCGGCGCGTGGTCTAGAATAAAGCCTCGAGCTGGGGTGTGTCGGCTGCGTTCGGCAGCTTGTTTATTAACGGACGCAGAAAACACGGATATAGATTAGTACATGATTACTTAATTGTTAACTATAAAAAATATAATAATGTATTAATCTGAATATTTTAAAAACAACTTTTCTATAGAAAATTGTCAAAAAAAACACGTTGTTTAGTAGTTCGGAATGTTTACGCACGAAAAACAAGAAAATTTAGAACAAGATGATGGGCCGTAGCCCGTAGGCCTTGGGCTCATTGCATTCTTATACCGAAGTTTAAAGAAGTCCTCTCTCCACCGATAGAGGCTTCACGAAGCGCCCGCCCCGCGCATTTCCCCTATTCCAGAGCGTAAAAAATATTCCATTCCCTACGCGAAGCGAGCGGCGGGGACACATACGGTGGGGAGCTCCGGAGTAGGCGGGGAAAAAAACCATGGGCCGTACTACGTGCATGCAGCCTGGCAGTCAAGCAGCAGCTGGGCCTTGCCCAGGCAACATGCGCATGCACATGACAGACGTACCGGCGGGTGGTTACTTCAAACGACCACTGGAATTTCCAGCAACTGTGTGCTCCTCCGACCCTACCCTTCCCTTTCCCGAGACCCTAGATTCCAGAAAGAAGAAACATCGGTAATCACGACTGGATATCACGAGATGGCGACTGTCTGTCTTTCCGTAAAAAGTGTGGAACGGTATACTCCCTCTTAAAAAAACCAATTATCTGGTTTTCGTGTCTAACGTTTGATCGTACGTCTTTTTAAAAAAGTTTTCAGAAAATTAGAAAGAAATTAGTCACACTTAGAGCACTATTCATGATTTATCATCTAATAAAAACAAAAATATCAATCACAAAATTTTTTTAATAAGATGAAGAGTTAAAAATTATAGTTAAAAAGTAAAAAATTGGTTTATTTTGAGATGAAGGGAGTATAATCTAAATGAAAAATAATAAATAAAACTTTTATATATGTATTCTTAATAATTTATAAGTTAGTATTAAAAATAAACTTTGATGAGAATACTTCTAAATCAACCATAAGTTTAATTTAAAAGTTTAAATTTTAGTTTATAAATATAAAGAAAAACAAAAAGCTGAGAGTAGGTGGTAGGAGTTCCTTTCGATCGGTTACCTGCTGTCCCAGTCCCACACCGCGCCCGCGTTTTGTCAGGAGGAAGGCGTGTTACCATGAACTGCGTCGCGAAACAGCGCTTTAGGAAAATGTTTTAAATATTCTTCGATGTTGGGTTTAGGATCGGTGATACGGTGTGCGCTGCTACATGACAGAAGTTCTTAACTGAGGGGGTCTTTTTAAGCATCTCCAAAAGATGCCTAATATAAATCCTAAAAATAAATATTGGTATTAGAAACTAAAAATGTTGCTTCAACAGCAGCTCAAATTAACTCTCAAATTTTTACTAGTCCTAAACATCAATTTATTTTGACCCAAATTTTGGCCTTCTGTTGAGGTTGCCAATCCACCTTCATTGTAGCAATGGAAATAATTTATCCTGCAACTATTTCAGTCTTCACTGTAGCGATGAAAATAATTTATTTTCTGATCATAACTTTATGAACTTTAAAAAACATCATTTTGTTTTCAACTCTTTGTTTGTACAGCTCTGTTTTAGATCATCAGGATAACCCAAAACGCTGGCTACTTTTGAGAAGAACACTCGCCTGCTTATAGTCCCGTAAACTTCAGGAAAAGGGTTGAACATTTACTAATTTATGTTCCAAAATTATCCTTGGATGTAATATATATTTTTGAATTTGGAATGAGTTGTCAGTATTATTATGTTTGACTCGTGCATATGCTAAAATGGTTGTTACAAAGGGCCACAATGATGAATTGGCATATTTAAAGTTTTTGAGACTATATTTTTAGGCACCTCTTGGAGATGGGATGTTTTTTGAGCCCAAAATTTATTGGCTAGCCCCTAATCCATGATTTTTGGGACTATATTTTTAGGCAGGTATTGGAGATGCTCTTAGCCCCAATGTCACATTAGATGTTAGACAATTATTATAAATATTAAACGTAAACTAATTATAAAACTAACTACAAAAATGAGAGCTAAGTTACGTGATAATTTTTTAATCCTAATTAATCATAATCAGAGCATGTTTACTGTAGCATCACATAGGCTAATTATGGATTAATTAGGCTCAATAGATTTGTCTCGCGAATTAGTCTAAGATTATAGATGAATTTTATTAATAGTCTATATTTACTATTTATAATAAACGTCCAAACATTTGATAGGAAAAGTGACTAAACCAAACACCCCCGGTACCTGTCTTGTACTAGCACTGAGGGTGCGTTTGTTGCCTCCTATTAGATAACTTATCTCCCTTGATTCTCACGCTCACGCTTCCTGAACTGCTAAACGGTGTATTTTTTGCAAAAAATTTTCTATAGACAAGTTATTTAAAAAATCATATTAATCTATTTTATATTTTTTAATAATTAATAATTAATTAATTATATACTAATCTATTACTACGTTTTTCGTATCAGGTTATGTTAAACTTACCTCCTATTCAACCAACACGGCCTTAGTCAATATGCCGGTACGTGTAACGAGTGAGCTTTCACAGTTCGTATTACCACGGCCGTGCTCTTCACCTTGGCGCGGCAGCGATATACCACAGTATGATAATATGAATTGGAGTCGAATTTAAAAAAATTAAGAAAATTTAAAGAAAAAATGTGATAGAGAATGATTTGTAATGAAATTTGGTAAAAAATTATATTTGAACACAATTAACTAGATACGCAGTTAAACTATATACGTAGGCACATAGTTACCATAGTTTCTTATGTAATAATTGTTTGTAGTGTATGGTTGCCTGGAAAATTTGGAAATGAAGAAGTTATTTTTGGACGTGAATGATTTGTATAAGAGACAGTTGGACACTAATATATTTGAACTACTGCTTTGTATTGTTTATTGTTGTGTCAACGTTTGCTTGGATATCGCCTAGAATGTACAATAATTATGAGTACTAATTTCCTTGCTGTGTACTATTTAATAATCATTATGCTAAATTTCTATTTTTTTAAAAAAAAGTGTCCTAACCATTGGAATTATAGCTAACTCTAATTTCCTTTTTTCTTACATTTTGCAGTTTTTTTCAGATTTTTTAAATAATTTTTACCATCGGTTTATACTAGCCACGGTTTTCGACAAAAACCATGCGGTTTTGACCACTTAACGTGCTGTTTTGACTAAGAAAGCCGTGATAACCATTTAATTTAAATTCAAAATAATTCAAATACAAATTTGTCGTGATTTTCGCTGTTTTCGTGTAATTATGTGTAATTTTGATTACGGTTAGAAATAAACAATATTTGTACATATTTTGGTGAACTATAGATGGAAATATCCATAAGTGGCATTTTATGTTTTTTAAAGATAATGGAATAACATTCTGTTCTTCGCTCGATGAGTTACAACCAATTATTACAAAGTCCATAAAAAACAAACTCTGCATACACGGACATAACACCGATCCAAGATAAAGTAATAACCCTCAATTACTGAATTCTATTTGAGAATCTTCATCCAAAGCTGGTAAAAAGATGCATAATCGTCGACTCAAGTTTACGGCATACATCATTTATTAGAACTGGTACAATAGCAGACTATAACCACCTATAAGCATATTTTAAGGTGATAAGAGAGGAGAGAGAAGAGTAACGAACTACAGATTTGTAGCCAGCTACAACACGGACTCCAAGACTAATGTGGGTATTCAGGTGGAGTCCAATATTAATTGTGTAGTATATTACTATTGTATGATTTGATTATTAAGTTGGCTATAGATAGTTCGTAGCCAGCAGTTGATTGTACTATTGAACTTGCTCTTAGCTTGATATCTCTATTTTAATCAACTATAATTTTGCCATTTGCAATTATTTACCATGCATTCTCTGTGATAAGTAGCCGTAGATTCTTTGAAGCAGATGCCAGGAAAAATTTCATGATCTGAAAATACATTTTTTTTCTATACCTCAGTTTCTGAAACTGAGAATCACCAGACGAAACGCATTTTTCTAAAGTTAGTTTACAATATTATTTGTCCTGAAAAGTGAAAACATAGTTATTGAATATATTAATCTATTCTCGAAACAGGTTGACTGATCCCGGCGTACGGGAGAAAGCCGAAACCAGATCACACAGTGAGCCGGCGTACGCTTTTCTGAAGTAACCTGCTTATTAGGAACGTAACATGTGAGATTACCATCTGCTCCACTGTTTACGTACGGCCATAATCTCCACTGTAAACATCTGCGCTAATCAGATGTTCCCTATGGTGCCAACTTAATTCGCCTGCATGCCGTCGCAGTGTAG
Organism: Oryza brachyantha; assembly: GCF_000231095.2. Taxonomy (NCBI): domain Eukaryota; kingdom Viridiplantae; phylum Streptophyta; class Magnoliopsida; order Poales; family Poaceae; genus Oryza; species Oryza brachyantha. The sequence continues at coordinate 21,028,381 of NC_023165.2, forward strand.
CGTGTCACCGACGCAGGGTAGGTTCTCGAAGTCATTTTCTTACTGCTGCTGAAACGAACTTTCTGGTAATCGACGGAGCACCCCAACATCTGCAGCCCCGCAGCCTCATTTTTTTTTTCACGCTATATAATATAAGCGAAACGATTTATTAATAATATTTAAAAATATTTTTAAACATGTTATATATATATATATTTGTTTTTAGCGATTAACAAATTAAAAAAATAAACACAGATAAGAAATCTTAGATTTAATTTAATTTTTTTTATCCGTGGACGTAAGCGCCATCCATCCATTTCCAGCGTGCGCCATCCATCCATTTCCAGCATCAGTTGCGAGACCGACAAGCGATTGGTCGCCGCGGCGGAGTCGATTCCCCGCCCCCGGGCCGTCCATCCACTCCGTCCCCGCACGTGGCTCCACGCGATCGTGGCCGTCCGTCCGCACAGGCGGTTTTCCCGCGAAAAAGGCGGGCGGCGCCGAGACCGCGAGGCGGCGAGGGCGACCAACCGGAACGCCTCCCCCACCGCGAGCTCGAATCAGAGAGCCGGACGGCGAGAGACCGGGGGAAAAAGTACACGCGGTTCTTGGAATCCACCGGTATTTTTGATCCACCACCCAGCTCTCTCCCTCCCCCAACCCAACGTCTCCATGGCTGGGCTGTCCGGCCCCTGGTTTTTGCTGCTGACTTATATTAATATTGGCACGCGTCGTCTCCTTCCTTCGCCCTCTGTTCCTCCTTATCCGGCTTAGCCTCCTTCCTCACCTGCACCCTGTGTTCTTCGTCTGGCCCGTCGTCGGTGAGGCGGCGGCGGCGGCGGTCTTGTTCTTCTTCTTGGCTGGCTGCGAAGGTTTCTTGAGGTTTCGGTTTTGGTTCTTGTCGTGTGCGACGTCAGTTCTTGGGAGGTTCGTTCTCCGGTGAGGTACTGCTGCTGCTTGGGGCCGGCGAGTTTGGGGAGCTGTCGATGAAGGTGGCGGTGGATCAGGTGAGCAGCGGAGCGGTGGAGGCCAACAGGCGGAGGGAGGCGAAGGGGAGGAGGAGGTCGGGCGGCGGCGGCGGAGGTGGTGGTGGCGGCGCCGTGGTGCGGCGCACGAGGAGGCGCGTGCTGCTGCGGACGCCGGAGCCGGAGCCCCTGCTCCAGCGGCTGTTCGAGGGGTGCCAGCACGTGTTCCGGGGCCCCGGCACGGTGCCGGAGCCAGCCGACGTCGTCCTCATCCGCGGCATCCTCGGTACGCGCCGCCATTGCCACGATTCGATCGAGCTCCCCCTTTTCACTTGCTAACTAACCGCGCGCGCCGGCGATCGATCCTGCAGACAAGATAGGCCCCGGAGACGTGAACCTGAGCGCCGAGCAGAACTTCTTCAAGGCCACCGACGCCGCCGCGCTCCAGCGCCCCCTCACCATCACCCGGACCACCATCTACACGTGCACAAACTTCTCGGTACGAACGAACTCACACGCATCTCGTGATCAAACCAACGATCGATATATCGACGCGGCGCAAATGGCAGAGAGATTTGGTTAGAACACCTCAAAACGAAAATGGCTGACACGTTGAATAATAATGTGTCGCAGATAGTGATATTCTTCCTGCCCCCGACGGCGGTCATCCCGCTGCACAACCACCCGGGGATGACGGTGTTCAGCAAGCTGCTCCTCGGCTCGCTGCACATCAAGTCCTACGACTGGGCCGAGCCCGCTGTCTTCTCCGGCGCCGGCGGCGGCGCCGGCTCCTCCTCGTCTCCCGACGATCGCCGTAAGCTCGCCACCCCACTTCATCTCCGTCGTCGCATTGCTCGTCAGATCGATCGACGAGTACTGACCATTCGCATAATTTCTCGCAGTGAGGCTGGCGGAGGTGGTGCGCGACGGCGGGTTCAGCGCGCCGAGCGACACGCTGGTGCTGTACCCGGCGGCCGGCGGGAACATGCACCGGTTCACCGCCGCGACGCCGTGCGCGCTCCTCGACGTGCTCGGCCCGCCCTACTCCAAGGACCGGGACTGCACCTACTACCAGGACTTCCCCTACTCCCACTGCCCAAGTCAGTACTACCTACACTGGATTCTTCTCTGCACATCGGAGCGAGTGAGTGCACGCACACGAAGCTGACATTGTACACTACTCCACTTATATTGCAGGTGACGAGCTGCATCAGCATCGCCATGGCGGCTGCTGCATGGACCACGACGAGCGGCGGCTGGGGTGGCTGAAGGAGACGGCCATGCCTGAGGATCTGGAGATGTACGAGATGCCTTACAGAGGCCCGCCCATCCTGTAGCACGTACTCCACCACACAGGATGTAATCAACACACGGAGAGGCACTAATTACAACTGCATTGCATCAAGCAAAATTAAGCGCAGCGCGGTTCGCCTCCTCAAGTCTTGATCTCGAATCAGCGTAGATTAATTTCTCTGTAGCGAAAAAAAAAAACTAGCCTGTCCCCGGTCGATCTGTCACTGTGTTCAGGTTTACGCGAGCGAGCGCGTTGTGAAGTACATATTGACAGCTAGGCGTGTGTGTGTGTGTCAGTGTGTGCGCGTGCAGAATGTCTCCATCGTGTGCTTCCCTTTTTTGATGGTTAATAGAAAGATCACCAGTGATGATTGATAGAATGGTAGATTAACCAGGGTCTAATTAACCGGCCACGGGTTTAATTGCTGCGTGAAACGGGGTTTGCCGGTAAGGGGGTCAAGATCAAGTCACAGCGGTTTGCCGTATGTTAGGTCAGGTAGGTGCGCATGAGTGGGTGCAAACCTGTTCCTTTCTGAATCCTTGCTCGCAGTTTTTACGTGCCCCTTGTTTGAAACCTAATTTTTTACAAAAGTTTCGAAGCGAAACGAACTGGTCCGCATGGACCCACCTGCCCAGCTCCCGCCGTGCTGAACCATTCAAGAAACTATCGTATTTGATTTTTTTAACGTTCGGTTTTATAATGTAATATGTTTAATTTTTTAAGTTTGATCATTTATCTTATTTAAAAATTTAGTATAAATATAAAAAATAATAAGCTATACGTGCTTAAAGTTCTTTTGATAATAAAGTAAGTCAGAAGCAAAATAAATGATATTCCTATAATTTTTTAAATAAGACAAATAATTAAACATTGAAAAAATAAAGTCAAACATCTTATGTTATGAAACGAATTTTTGGTGAAACATATAATACGTATACGTAACCTGGGCAATTTTATTATTTTTGAGAAATATATATATATATATTTACCAAAATTTACACTTATTATGTTATTATATTTTTCTTAAATAGTAAAATTGCTCACGTAACATACTTACCCACCAAGCTCAGTTTTATACGTATAGAAATAACATGTAGTGGGGAGGGGGGGGGGGGCTACGATCGAGTCATTGCTTAATAAACAAAATTAATCTAATCGCGCTTGCACAAAATCAGCAAGTGGTGAGCCGTCACCGGTTCACGTGGTGAACTGGTGAGTAGTACTAGTGTCCTGGTACGTCGAGACCGGCACAGTAGCACACCGTTTTGGCTGGCTCGTGGATTTGTTGCGACGGATGAATCGAGACACGAAAACAGCATGCGGGGGTGAGCAGGGGGAGGGCTGCAAGTGGCTCGAATTCGATGGACCAACGTAACGTTAGTAGCGGTGCAGTGCTGCTGCTCCTTCCTTGCTTGTCCGGATCACGTAGACACGTAGGCATGGAGCCGTGTGCACGGTGGCGTGCCCTTTTTCTTTTATCTTTTCACGTGAACTTTTTTCAGTACTAATTGTTGCGTACCGTCTAAATAACTATAAAAACTATTAAAACATTAATAAAAATAGATTATTAAGTGCATCATTTTATAAATAAAAGTGCATGATTAAATTTGATTTTTATAAATTAAAAAGACAAATATAACTAAATATGTGCATACTATACTACTCTAACTTTAATTTATTCATTTTTATGTCAGATTTAAATATACATGATTAGAGTAACATATTGTATATTAAAGCTATTTAAAATATAACAATCTATGTGACATATAAACGCAATTATCGAGATATATTCATGTTTTTTCCCCCATAATTGGCAGCTCCTCAGTTTACCGGAATTGGTAAGACCACGTGCGGGCACGCCGAGCTTCCCCTCCCCGGTCCCCCCGGGCCCCAGCTATTGGGTTTTTTGGGTTCACGTCCGGCCCACGAAACATACTAAAAATGTTAGGCCGACTAGTCCGAATGTCTCTGACTCTGATCCATCTTAACTGGAGCAAGCCTACGCTTAAAAGAACCTAACATAAAAATGCTAAAAAAGGAAATGAAAGGGACTACGGCTACGGCATATATGCAGTTGTCTGTTTAGGTGAGCTGAATCGACTACCGAGCAGGGCACAATGTTTATTCAGTACACTACGCAAATTTAAGCGCCTCTGGTTTTTAAATAATAAGAAAACAGTAAAAACCTGTTTGGTTTCTTTCTGTTTGTTTCGAGAGACTAAATGGTGACATAATGAGCAGCTAAAGTTGGTACTTTTTATGCAAATAGAGACTTAGGCCGTGATGGATAAGTTAACTTATCCTCGATAGGGAAAATGTAGTAATAGATTAATATATGATTAATTAATTATTAATTATTAAAAAATATAAAATAAATTAATATGATTTTTTAAAACAACTTTCCTATAAAAAATCTTTGCAAAAAATACGATGTTTAACGATTCGAGAAGCGTGCGCACAAAAAAACGAGAGAAGATAAGTTAACTAACAGTGGCTGCCAAACGCGGCCTTCGTCCCTTTAGTCCCAAATAAATACCTCCAATGAAACTTATTTTAGCATCTCAAATAGAGACTTATTAGTCCCTCCTATTTAAGATTTTACGGACTAAAAGTGACTAATAAATAGGGACTAAACGTGAACCGGCGGTGCAGGTTACGCTATAATAGCCCGATCGTTCTTAGTTTTTTCTTTCCATATTTGTATGCATGTTTCTCAGCCGGTTAAGCGGCTTATTTTTAGAAAGTTTCAATATAAATATATATCATCTCACAATTTTATAGTTGTTGATTTCATTCTTTATCGTATTAAATAACTATCAAAAAGTCATATAATCTTTTATCAAGAGAAACAATACAATCCAGCGTGCGATTATTTGTTTGTCGCTCAACTTGCTCATATAATTGAGGCATACTTGCTACAAGAACGAAACATGTATTTTTTTTATGTATTGGTTACACAAAATAGAGAAAAGACTTGCTACGAGAATGGAATATGCATTTTTGTGTATTAGTTACTCCGTAGTACATAAAAGAGGGAAAAGGAAAGGAATATCATTAAGCATATGCTTGTACAGAATGAACTAGAAGCCGCAGACAGTAAACATTCTAGCAGTACCAATATACATGTAGAGTGTATATATGCACAGACCATAGGGTACACACTTGTACAGAATTGTAGTGATATACTACTTTGCTGTGCATAGGAAAAAAAAAAGAATTTGACCCGCTTAGACACAGTGGCATACTGACATGCCGTGAACCTGCGTTCAACCAGAAAATGAACTACAGTATTATGGTCCCTTCGCATAGGAAAGTTAGAAAACGCTCTGGTAAGACTAGTAGTTACCCATCAGAGTTGATCGTAAAGAAATGGGGCCAGCGGGAACCATTCTCTTGCCATTCAGTTGTTCATCTATCCTTATGGGCCTATGGGCCTGTCTCAACTCCCAAACACAAATGTTTTTCCGACACTGCAGCACTAATGCGTCCACCGCCAAAACACAAACATCACCACCACTGTGATTATCATACCGGCATATGCAATCCACTTGTCCACACGATGCCGCTTCTCAATAAGCTTCAAAACAGAATTTGATAGACCAACAGTATTCAGAATGTCCAAGGCTTTCCTTTGAGCACTCTGCAATGCAGGGAAAATAAGAGTATTAACAAGCAGAAATAATTAAAGCACGAAAAGCTAAGAAAATTGATCATGCCAGTTAAAACTGATGTTTGCATTACCTTTAGACGATCCCTCTGGTCAGCATACTTGTGAAGGATAGCTACGCCTGTTTCATATGCTTCATCAAGCATTCGAGAGGAGGCACGAGCTGATTGCATTGCCTGGGCTTCATCGTCAAATATCCTAAGGACATGGGAAGACTCACCATTCTGCAGCGGTAACTTCCAACTATTTAATCAAGCAATGAAATATCATGCAAAAAAGAAACTTCTAGTGTTTTTTTGAATGGATTCTTACAGCTCTCTCAAATAACTCTGCCCTTTCTTTTGCTTCTAGAACCCTCTTCTTTTGCCGCAAAGAGTGCCTGTCAAGGGTTTCCTTCAGCGAATCAACCTCTTCAGACAGCTGCTCCACTTTTCTGTCAGGATAACACAAAAACACAAAACACTGTCATGAGTTTGAAATAATAAGCCTAATGCCCTGTTTCGAGATAGTATTAACAGTTGCACAATCTCCAGGATTTCTATATGCAACAAGAAAACCAGCACTCATATAACGCATGTGCTTGCACATTTTTTCGATACACAGAGCATAAAATGTCAGTCTACATCAGACACCTTGAAAGCATAATGCAAGAAACTAAATTCTTTAAGGAATCAAATGTCAGACCGAGACTTCCATCTGGAACATATAACCTCCTGATGAAAACAATGTTTCTGATGAAGCTCCCAATTAGTGTGTCAGCACAAACAATTAAGGCAACCCTGTTACGGACTAGCCATCTAGGCTCCCATTGTTTCGTTTTTGGGTTAATTGGATTCATGCCATTATAATTTTAACGGTTTTGAAATATGCCATTACTATTCATCTATTTGTATATATACCATTACAATTTAACATATATTTTAGATGTACCACTATTTGCCCATTCAACACTCTGGGAAATTTTTTTAGACTAAACTACCCTCTTCTTCTTCCTTCATCCCCTTCTCTCCCCATCCCCCAAGCTCCCACGCTCTTCCTCCACGCCGGCGACCAGGCGAGCCGCGAGCGGAGGCGGTGGCCAGGAGCGACGGCGTGGGTTTGGGCAGGGAGTGAGTGTCCTCAAATATCCCCATTCCCGGCAGAGGCACGGCCCTTCATGCCTCTGATATTCATGGGTTCGTGGCCGGTGATTACGAGCGGCCCAGTGGTTATGCGACTCAGCTCATGGTAGCCACCGACAACAACGCTGAGCTAGCCATCTGCCTCACCATCAAGGGCGTCGAGGACGTTATCAACCACCAGTTCGCCTTCGAGCTCTCCACCCAACCGATACCATGTACCTCGTTGTCAAATCCAAGAAAGAGAAGAGTGGATCAATTCCATTGGATAATCCATCGTTCAACACTCCCACTCCCTACCCACCCATCCAGTGGCTGAGCCCCTGAAGAACTCGATCTTGGGTAGATGAGAGGGGAGAGAAGGGGACGGAGGAAGAAGAGGGCAATTTGGCAAAAAAAAATTCCAATGGACGAATAGTGGCATATTTAGAATACATGTTAAATTATAATGGCATATATACAAATAAATGAATAGTAATGGCATATTTCGAAATCGTCAAAATTATAATGGCACGGATCCAATTAACCGTTCGTTTTTTGGAGAAAAAACGAACGGCTTATTTGCAAACAAAAAATAATTTACGGTAAAACTTTTACATACATGTTTATAAGAATTCAAAGGCAAATACTGTAAAATAAACTGCGATGGAAGAACCAAAAAAATCAACTCCAACATTAAGTTTTAAAATTCAAATTTTGGTTTATAAGTAGTTGCAAAAGCAAAACGATGGGAGCCTAGAATTGTTTTATAGGCTTTAAAATATCAATGTTATAACAGTTTTATTTATACAGAATAGATAAATTAAATATAACAGATCTTCACAAAACAAAGAAATATGAACCAACAGGGCAAGCTAGTTGAACAATCTAAAAGGTGAAAGGGCAGAACAATATCGTCTAGACCGACCAAAAGAATAAAGTGCAATTGTACATCCAATAGGCCTCACTTCAGAGCTGACACACCACCAGTTCTGTTCATTTGGCCCGTGGTTTAGACCCTCACCGGTTCTGTTCATTGGGTAAGGGGTTAGCCCAGGATCACAGCCTAATCCCCACAGGTTCAGTTCATTTGGTCAGGGGTTATAGCCTAATACCCACTTGCTCATTTCATTCAGGCAGGAGTTTGTAGGATGCCAGTCGGGACATGGGCTGCCAAACAGGCCTGGGTGATGTACTGATGATTATGGCCAGAAATTCCATATTTACCAGAAACATAAAAAGTGAGTTTCCGAACTAATCTGCGGCGATAACACAAGGAATTAACAAAGAAAAAAGTTCCTTGAACCTTGATGCTACAATGAACATGTAGCATGAATGAGAAAAAATATGAGAAATTGCAATCTGAAAGATTTAAAAGAAATGTTTTACCGATAAGCACAAGTGCACAACAAAGAAATAATAACCCGATGATCAAGTATGGTGCAAGAACTACAAGATGATCCTACATTGGTGAAGAAAAGATTGCTCTCATATAACACAAGTTCAAGGTCTGGTACTCTAGGAGCACTATGTGTAATAAAAATTCAAGGATGCAAAATTATAGCATTCCAGTTGCACTAGGAAGGTAAAATACAAGTTTGAAAGCTAATAAATTTGATCAAATTGAAGACTAGACTAGAAATTTAAAATTTCTACTTACTAAGTTGTCCATATCGGTCCTAGTTTAGTTCCCAAAAAAAAGTTTCCCAAAAACATTACATTGAATCTTTGAACACCTAAATGAAGCATTGAACATAGATGAAATAAAAAAACTAATTTCACAGTTATCGCAAAACGAATCTTTTGAGCATAATTAGTGCATGATTAGCCATAAGTGCTACCGTAACTCACATGTGCTAATAACAGATTAATTAGGCTCAAAAGATTCGTCTAGTGGTTTCCAGGCGAACTATGAAATTCGTTTTTTCATTGGTATCCGAAACCCTCTTCTGACATCCGATTAAACATCCGATGACATCTCATCCAAAAATTTTTGCAAACTAAACAAGGAAATTCTTGTAATCTTGAGCTTAATTGCCTAATACAAAACATGAGATTCAAACAATCAAAGTATTTACGTTTGCTATTTTGCTGGCTAATTTATAAAGTACTAATCACTAAAGAAGTAATATTCTAGGACTGACAGAATTAGCATTAAGTACAGCTCAAGTAAAATGCTATCATGCAACTGACCTTCTCAACTAACCTTTTTTTTGTGGTTTGTTTACATAGGTAGTAAACTAGTGTCTACTTTCACAATGGGGCATTAATCCTTCAGCTCGAAATCCCTCTTCTATAAGAAAATAAAGTTGCAAATGCAAGATTATTAGCTAGCATGTGCTCGTTAGCTGGTAGCTTCAATCAAAGTACTCTATTAATGCTTATTATTGTCCTCTTTGCCTCTATCAATCATCACAATGCATATGGTCCAATTTGAAAAGGACTATTTTGTAGCAATATTTTTTTTGCCAATACTATAATGTATTTGAATCTTATTCAAGCAACAGACAGAACTGGAGATATCGCCCAACAACAGCGGGCTCTAGCCATGCCATTAACCTCACCATTCAATTCCTTACCAAATATATGATTATTCAAACAAGTCAAAGAACGAAATGTATGGAAAACAACTGATAATGGAAGCTAAACAAACAACTATCATTCGAAACAACAACTAAACCAAATAAACAATGAATAGGTTTAATGCTAATCATGCCATCGAAGTATTACCCCCCCACGCACATTGATTGAACAACTTAAGTTCTATCTCAGAAGAGTGCGTCTCCAGACGACCATGTAGTATAACCTTAGCAGCACATACCAACAGTTTCCATAGAATTTGCACAAAAGCAAGATAGCAAGCTAAACTACGTATGTTCCAACAAACAATGGAACAAACAAGCAGCACAGTACATAACACAAATTAAACTTCTACTTCTGAGATCGCCATAACCATCAGACATTCAAGTTAGTAAGGAAACAACCCATTAGCAAATTTGTCATCATCTTCACCCGCAAAATTGCCTACGGAAAATCGCACTTCACAATAATGATACGGGAATATTGTGATTTGCGCCAGCGCCACACAAACAGTCCAAGCATCGGACGATCTCTCCGACCTCAATGTCAATTCACCCGTCCATGCCCCAAAAAGAGTTAGGGATTTAAGGCTGTCCTTAGTCCTTACCTCTTCCAGAGATCGCGCTGGCCCTTGGCGGGGATGGATCGCCAGAGCCGGTCCATCTGCGCGCAAAGGCCCTGGATCTGGGCCACCTCCCGTCGCACCTCCTCAGCAGCGGCCGAATCCCCCATCCCGCCGCCGCCCCCGACGAGCGGCGCGGAGGGGTAGGAGGACGAGGTGGGGGCCGACGCCAGGCGCTCGACGCGGGCCACGCCGTCCCTGGCCGAGAGCAGCAGCCGCCGCGCGCTCTGGTACATCTCGGACAGCGTCGCGCCGCCGCCGCCGCCGGAGAAATCCATCGCCGCGGTGGTCGGACTTGTGGCGAACTCGCGATCGAGGACAGGAGGAACAATTTCTTCTCTTATTTTTTTTTCGAATTTTGGATTTCTTTTTGTTCTTTTTGGCGATGGGAAGGTGGGAAGCTTGGAACTAGATACCGGCAGGTGGGGCCACGGGCTAACCTCGTGACGTGGATGCGGCACGTGGAGGACCGTGGCTGGTCGAGCGTTTGACTGGACCCACCACCATGTGGGCCCCACGTAAAGAAGCTGCCTTCCACTCGAAGGCTCCAGCGGCTGGATCGCCTTCCCGCTGCGAAGGCGTACTCCATCCCTGAAGGCGTATTTCTCTCGGAGTAGTACTACCTAGCTGATAAATCTTAATATTTTTACCGTAGGAACTTTTTGGTCACGCCACCAATATTAGCGTAACGAAACGGCTCGTCACGCCATGCATGTTGACCAGGCTGTATGGCATCGTTGTATTGTCACGTCACCAACACTGGCGTAGCCAAAAAGTTCAGTTTTAGAATAATTTTGCCTCATGGTTTAGTAATAAAATTACTTGCTAAAAAGATTTATTTATTAAAAAATTATCACTAGCTGACGAAGATTTGCTGAAAGTGCAGGGGTATTTCCGGAAATTTTGTCCCTCAAATAAAGCTGCAACAGCAAGCGAGGGTGGAAAAACACTAGTGATCCTGCCGCCGCTGCACTCTCTTCCCTCATCGTCCTGCGGCTCTTCGCTGCACTCGCCTCGCTTTCCCCACCACCGCCACCAATCGGCACCAAAGCCCTAGTCCTCGAGGACCCGCTCCCTCCTCCGGCGCCGCCATTCCGCCATGAGGTATCCCCGTCCGTCCCTCCCTTCACCATGTTGCTGGGTTTTTGGTGGGTTTTTCTCTTTTCTTTGTTTGCACTTTTGCCCAATGGGAGGCGGTTTCTTGGGTTGCTGAGAAACTGCGATGTTGCCGCTGCTTCCTAGGATCTGAAATCGATAGAGGTATTCCTGAATTGGTGGGATGGTCTGGTTCGTGGGCACTGCGAATGTTAGGGCGTTAGGTTTAATATATGGTGCACGTAATTCGATCGGATGCTGAACTGGTTGTAGGATCAGATGGGAGTTTATGGACTGCCCAATCTTTCTTATTTGGTGTAATATGTCTAACAACAATGCAGAAACCTGTTCTTTTTATCTTTTTTAAAAATAAAGGTTTGCGGATTACGAAAATGTGGATATGCAATTATTGAGTATAAACCAAAATTAGCGGTTTGTTATACTTTTTATGGTGCTTAGTTTCTGGAATAATAAACAGGACGACCATTCTCGTTCATGATTATTAAGACTGTTGTCCTGCAATTTACTAGTAGTAAATTGATGTCTACTGTTACATTGGAAGCAAGTGAAACATGCCGACATCTGTCAAACAAGATGGTCTAACAACATGCTAATAGGATATGCATTTGGCAATTAGTAACTCGTACCATACTACAATTAGCATGCATTTGCCTACCACATTGCGTTTGAGTAGTAGCCCTTACTGTTTTTGTCCTTTGTGATATAAGCTGATAGCTTGGGAAGAAGTATTGGAGTTGGCAGGATAAGTGTATTGTCATAAATTGACTATGGCAGTGTTTGATTCTAAGTTATTGCGTTAGTTATGCTTTTGCCTTTTCTTTTTAGACACTAGTTCATTATGTTTATATATCTATCACATTTACTCTTATCCCTAGTTCTATTCAGTCCTATCAGCATCCAGTAACCTGTATGTAGAGATTTTGATCCCATTTAATATTAGTATTCTAATGATGTATAAAGGGAATAAGATAGAACTGTTACTGGCATGCCTTCTCTGGCCTTCTTTTCATTTCTCTACTGTATACCTGCAACTGACAAACTTTGGATTGATTTATGTGTTATGGCACAACATGATGCATTTTCAATGGTATGCAGTCGTCAACCAGAGGTTCTGTGGGCTCAACGCTCTGAGAAGATTTACTTGACTATTTCACTGCCAGATGCTAAAGATGTTGTGTTGAAGACTGAACCTCAGGGCCTCTTTAGCTTCTCAGCTGTTGCTAACGGGGAGCCTTTTAACTTCACTTTGGAGTTGTTTGATTCCGTACTGCCAGAGGTAATTTCATGTGGATTTCAATTTGAGGTTGCATTCACTTTCTACTTTTGGATTGATCTTGCATGGATGAACTTAAAATGCTAATGAGATGATTATATATGTAGTATTTAACGTGTTGGCTGTTGTTTGTTCTTTAATATAGCACATTTCATTTGTACAAAAGCAGGAAACCACACATTGTTCGTTGAATATGGCTTCTACACTGTATGTGGAGGCATTCACTATCACTCATGTTGTAAACTGTAGAACTATTGTAAACAAAATAAAGAAGCTGAGCAAACAAATAAATGAAGTGAATCACATTTTTGTGGAGCTGCTAACTGATGATGTTAACTTCCCAGGCAATATTGATGACATACATTATCAATCTCATTTTGAATTTTTGGCTAACTGTGATTTTTGCTTTGTATACAGGGAAGTAAAACAAAGACAAAGATGGGCTTGCGAAACATAATCTGTTCTATCCAGAAAGAAAAGAAAGGTTGGTGGAAGCGTCTCCTGAAGTCAGAAGATAAGCATCCATATATCAAAGTTGACTGGAACAAATGGTGCGACGAGGATGAAGAGTCTGGTATGTGCTAATGATATGCATACACAACTGCAAAATTTTTTATTCTACAAACATGTGGAGTCTATGAGAAATAAAGAATTGTAAAAGGAAAGTCAAAAGAGGCAACTTAGCAAGTTATGTTGACATAAAGGATTCTGTAATAGCAAGGGCCTTGGCTTCAGTTTGTTCTCATGCAAATGCACCCTCACTCCGAATTGGTCACAGAGTATATTGATTTTAAAATAAGCTCCTCCTGTATATCGTTTTGGTTGCACATTTTTTTATGTTTCTAATAAGGTTCTTTTATGTTTCAGTAATCTGGATTGTTTTATTAATGTTGTACTTTTAAAAATAAGCTCCTCCTGTAGAGTTTGTCATATTTGTACTTTGGAGAACTAACCATTGAGCGTGAAGGTCAAGAGCATAATATTTACACTTTCATGGGTTGTGAATCTTGTGATGTATTTTGTGGCAAGCATTTTTTCTGAGAAATTGAGTTGTTGTGCGTTTTTTGTTAAATATGCTGGTTAAATGCTCTGCAGTCTTGTCATGAAGCCTTCTAGTGCAAAATACTGCTCTGCTTTTATTTCAGTTTACTTGTTCAATGGAAGTTTCAGATTTATTCACTTTATCTGCATTTTGGATCCTACTGCCGCATTGTTTGGCCTTTCTAGTTGCATCTAACACACTGTTCATTACAGATGCACCAGCGGATTCAGACGATGACTTTGATGAGGTTGGACTTATGAGCTATTACCAAGCTTCTCTGTCTTCTTTTTTGGAGTTCAGATCTAATGCTTTGGTTAGTGGTGGTGCTCATTGCTCTCTTCGCACTGTTGCAGGGAAATGACAGAGAGGAAAGTGATGGTGATGATGATGATGATGATGGAATGCTTTGTGAGTGCTACTCTTGCTTGCATAGCACTATTTTTTTTTATGGTGTTTTTTTAGGGGGGGAGTCATCAGAATTCTGAATTAGACCTTATATGTTCCTACGAGTAATGGCTGATCATTAGTACATTAGTATCGACGCACATGCTTCTGAATTTCATCTGCTCATACTTGCATAAATTAAACTAACAAACGTTTTTAGCAACACCTTCCTAGTCTTTTATCTTTATTTCAAGTTGCCACACGTCAATCTGTCCCCTAATTCATCTCAATTTGTTTGCAGATCTCCCTGACCTTGAAAAGCTAAGAGGCAAGTGATTAGCCAGCTTTGATGAAGGCAGTAGACTTTCAGTAACAAGTGACTGTTGACGTGACAAAAGTAGACTTGTCTTTTGGAGTAGTTGGTAGTTTCGCTAAACATCTGCTAGCACCAGACTGTCGGCATGATTTGCTTTCGATACCCTCTTTATCATACTGATTAGTCTTTGGTGACACTACTGATCCTGGGCTGTTAATGTAATAGCAGGGGGGTACGTGTTGTTTACTACCGCTAGTGAACGACCTATGGCTAGCATGACAACTGACAAATTGACGATGCAGCAGCTAGGATGTTATGCTGCTATGGATTCTGAGCACCTTCTCTCAGTTTCATGTCTGTTTTTTTGTTGAGATCAAGCTTCTCGTATGGTATGAAGCTTGACTGCTTGAGAGTACCATCAAAATCTATGTTGCTCGTACTAGCGTATTGTCATCTTGGTTATGACATGCGCACAGGATTTGTCCAAGAACTTTTATGGATCTGAAAAATTATTTTCTTCCTTCTTCTGAAGGGGGTAAATCGTGCTACACGACGATGGATGGTGCGCGACACAGTGCATGTGCAGCCAACATGCCAATGAGATCATATCGTGCAATGCATGTCAACATTGCATCAGATTCCATGGTTCAATTATTGTCAAAAATGTCAAGGCAATGGAAGATGACGGGCCGCCTTACTTTGAATGGTAGCCACGTCTGGATGTTCTGCTGCTCATTGGTGCTTGGTGAGGAATTGGGTGCCATTTTTTGGCTCTTTTTTTTGAAAAATCTGAACAATATATTTACAAACAAAAAATAATTATGAATAAATTTTATATATTTGTTCTTAAAGATCTAAAACCAAAGGTTATTAAATAAACTATGATAAAAAACTATAAAGTTAATTCTAAATTTAATATCAAAAAATAGAATTTTGGATTCTAAATTTAATATAAAAAATTAGAAATTTGGCTTATAAGCAGAAGCGAAAAGATACGAGGTACATTTTTCAACGCCAATTAGGCCGAGCCACTTAATTTGGGATTAACAGGTAAATCGATCTTAACAAAAAAAATCTTGAGGCCAACCAAACATAGAAAACTTGAGGCCAACCGCTAAGAAGGCGATCGATCCCACCTTAACATTAACTATTCATTAGTTCAACGTGAGAGCGAGAAGACGGGATCATTAGGACACGTATAAAGGTACCTATTAGCTGACTTTCTCAATCGCCACGTAAGTAAATTTGGTGACGTGGAGAAAAGAGAAAGAAGGAGAGAGAAAAGTTGTTGTCATGCATGGCAACGGCTTAGAGCCGACTCTTAGCATTTATTAAAGAAAACTTTTTTGCATGAGAATGTATAAAAAGGAAATAGCTTAATAAAAAATATTTTATTGCATTAATGAAGAGATCACACCTGACTCTACTTTTGTACGTATCATTTTAAAATAGACTTTTATTACTGACGTGGTCTGAGATAGAGCCTACAGTGAGCTCTACGGTTGAACATGCCCTTAAGAATTTTGGATGGGTTTAAAATTTGCAGTTTATAAGATTGAGAGACAGAAAAGAATGGATAAGTACAAGTGTACGATCGACGGACGGTGGCACCGACCGCGGGGAAAGGTGACCAAGCCATGTGCGCGGAGGCAGAGGTACACATATAGGAGGGATTGCCCAGTCACTCGTTCGAAGAATTTTCGAAGCTATAATTCATCTATTATGATCATATATCATACGCACAACTTCTCCACTTAAAATTAGATATTCACATTAATCAATACTAACAAAATCAACTATAAAATTTAAGTTCGAAATTCAATTGTGCGAATGTGTTTAGGGCATATTTGTTTTCCATAAACTTTTTACTCTCTGTCACATCGAATGTTTGGACACTAATTATAAGTATTAAATATAGATTATTAATAAAAATCACCCTGTAATCTGGACTATTTCGCGAAACGAATCTATTGAGTCTAATTAGTCTATGATTAGCAAATATGATGCTATAGTAAACATTTGCTAATCGTGGCTTAATTAGACTTAAAAAATTTGTCTAATAAAATAGCTTTTATTTATGCAATTAATTTTATTATCCGTCTATATTTAATAATTTTAATTAATATCAAAGAATCTCTCGTCCAAACAGCCAATTAAACATTCTGGCGCCGGCTCAGAGGATGCGCGCGACGTGAGTGAGCGAGGCCCCGCCACACGTGGCCGGCACGCCTCCCCGCAAGGCGCGGCGCTGGTACCGCGGCTTGTGTTCTCTGCTTCCGCCCAGCCAGCCACCGCGCGCCGCGTGTGCCGACAACGCCGTCGAAATCTACGCGGCGCGCCTCGCCGGCCCCTCCTTTGCCGACTTCTCCACGGCGCTCGCACCGACGCCACACCAAGTGGACACTGTGGAGACCGGAAAATAATCGACCAAGAGGGGAAAAAAGAAAAAAAAAAACAGTACCACTGCGGCTCCCATCGTCTCCTTTAATTAAAAACAGATATATATATATATATATATGATAATGCTATAGAATAAACAACGATAAAATCATAAATTAGCTCTAAATTAGAATCTAAAATTTAAATCTAACTTTTGCAGTATATTTCATGTTATTACGTGCATTTTTCTCTTTTGTAGCGAAACGGCTAGTGCGTTACACTTACACGGGGTGCACGAACCCATGCATTGCCCTCCCCAATCCGTCTCCTTTTTTAGCCTGATCTTTCCCTTCTTATCCGATGAGCCTTCCGTTTCTCCAGGCCACGGACCACACGCGCCCCTCTATAAATACCGGCGGCGACGAGCCCGGCAAGATCACCCACAGCTAGCAATCGCATCAACTCTCATTACAAAAATCCACACTCCATTTTCCTCTGAGATCGTAGAGAAGAAAGCAGGAGAGAGGCACCGGCCATGGCGGGCATCATCCACAAGATCGAGGAGAAGCTCCACATGGGCGGCGGCGGCGAGAAGGAGGAGCACAAGAAGGCGGAGGAGCACAAGAAGGCCGAGGAGAGCAGCAAGAAGAAGGACGGGGAGCACAAGGAGGGCGTGATGGAGAAGATCAAGGACAAGATCACCGGCGACCACGCCGGCGACGGCGGCGAGAGCAAGGACAAGAAGGAGAAGAAGGACAAGAAGAAGAAGAAGAAGGAGAAGAAGAAGGACGGCGACGGCGAGCACGACGGCCACAGCAGCAGCAGCAGCGACAGCGACTGAGCCCTGTCGGCCGGCCGGCCACCCCGCCGGCGCCGTGCGCCCGTGCATGCATGACGCAGGTGCGCAAGAATAAAGATTCTTTCTTTGTCATGTTCTTTTCTTGCTTTGCTTTGTTAATTCCTTATTAGGATCTGAAAATTTTCGCGTGGCTGTGACATGATCATGATGCGTAATTTTTTTGCAGATGATGCTGCAGATGATTGGAGGAGTGCGTAGCAGGGATAATTAGTATCTGTGGGATTAGGCAGTGATCTGTCTCATGCATGTTTGTGTGCTTGGATTGCAGAAGAACAGGCAACGGTTTGCCTTGTGATGTACTGCTAATAATGGCTGCACGGTGCTTTGTAATAATAACGTTAATTATTCTGAAAGTGATGTGTATTGGCGTATTCACTGTGGTGCTTCAGATTCCTATGCCTCTTCGATTTGCTTGGCTTATTGTGATCTGTCTGCTGAGTTGAACACTTGGAAGAAAATGGGGCCTGAGCTCAGAGATGAACAACGCCTGATTTTTTTTTCCATGAAGCTTTCCTAACTCAAAAACTAGATCTCATTTCTTTATTATGGGCCCATGTCTGCTCTATCCGATAGGATCAATTATTCTCTCTCTAAGAAAGGAGAGGATCGGACGGATTGATTACCACTTTCACTTTCACTCTTCCTATTTTATATTTTGGTATGAAGAAAGTACTTTATTATTCAGCCTCGTTATTTAGCTTATACTGTAATAAATATGAAAAAACTGGCATATTAATAAATTAAAATGATTTTTGAGTAAAATGCTCTTATCGCTCTGAAAACAAACACTCTATACTGAATCACTATAGAAAAATATAGAACTAAACTATAAAATTGAGCACTAAAATTTAGATTTTGGATCATGCTTACGACGAGGCCCGAATTAGTCGATTGCAGGTTGCTGTCAAAGCACTGTATGGAATCCGATTCCGTGACAACCATGGGTCTATTTAGAGAGTTTTAGATTCTGAGAAGCAGCTGCTTGGTAGCCAGTTTCTAAGAATTTGAAAAAACTCCTAAACCTAATTTTAGAATCTGTAGCTACAGATTCTTAGGAGCTGTGAACCGAACAATAACTGCAAGATGGTGGTGGTGGAGGGAGTGATGCTGTGATCTCGACTCCACCCACGATTAGGCCTGCTAATGGGTTGGATGGAAATGGGTTAAATGGGTTGGTTTTAATTTAGATTGTTCGGTTAGAGTAATAATATTAGCAGTTCATTAGAGTAATAATATTTTGTAGGTGGATTTGGATTGGATTATAATTCACTGGCTTACCCACGATAGGACGGCCCAAATTGAATCAGGCCGAGAGACGATAGGAGATGGACAACTCGAATGGGCCGGGCCCACACACGTCCCAACAAATCCCGTCTGGGCCCATTCTAAAGTTGGGCCTCACGTTCGTTGCCGTCCCGTTCTCCCGAAGATGTAACATGGGCCGCAAGTACATATTACTATGGGCCGCATTTTCGCGGCGATCCCGTTCCGGCCTGGTCCACTGCCCACGGCTCGGTTAAGCGAAGCGCCGCCGCCTCGGCTGCTTCCCTTCCCCTTTGCGGCGGCGCCGCCGCGGCGGGGCTTCTCGTTCTCGATCACGACGGTCTGCGCGATTGTTCTGCAAGGATTTCAAATCACTGGGCTTATAAGAATCAAATCTCAAAATGTGACATTTGGAGCGCTCCGCTGCACAAGAGGTGGGCGATCAACCAGGTCAGCAAGATCTCGGTCGCGCAGGCTCCATTTCTGGTTCCGTTCCAAATGTAATGCGTCCGTGCATTATGGCATCAACCATTCCTTTTTCATCCGAGATCATTGCCAGCCATTGCTCATCGATTCAATGCTGCACGACAGCTAACACGTAGCAATACTGAAGAACACGTAAGGCTAGTTCTTTAGCTTTTGCTTATGCTTATATATTAAAATTAAAATTTTAAGTTGATTTGGGGTTTTTTTTTCCGTTGTACTTTATTTTTCAGATTTAGCTTTTAGATCCCGAAGAACACGTATATAAATGTTTTATTCAAAAACTATTTTTTATTTGCAAATATGCTGTTTGATTGTTTTTCCTTAGTAGATTTGTGCTGTTTGGTTTGGATGATTATGAAGCAAACATGCCTTCTTCGCTTAGATAAGTAGAATACAATTTTAGTTGTTCCTCTATTCAGCTGTGTCAGTAGAGGGTATATTAATAGCAGCCTTTTGCCATGTGGTGAACTCGGAGAAATCCTGCAAGAACTGTGAGCAAGATTTCAGAAATGCAGTGAAAGATAGCTGTACGCGCTACACATATTGATGTTTCTTTAGCAAGACGAGTACAGCTATGGTGCGGTTTAAACTGACCATGACCACTCAATGATTAGGAGAAATCCAGAAACAGCGACGTATAAATCCATGTGCAATTAAGAACACTATGTCGTACTTAGCTGTAATGCTAAACATGGTACGGCTATCACTAGGCTGCAACCAACCAAACATCTACGGTTAGCATCTGAAAGTCTTGTGAATGTCAGTACTCTGCAAGTACAGATATAAGTAAAGCCCATCCAGTTCAGTAGTAGTATGCTCCAAAAACAGTACTTATATCATCGCTGATAGTGAAAGATATGCAGAAAAAAACGCCTCTGCTCGAGTCCATATGTCTGAATATATGGGCAGTTTGATCTCAACGTCAGTGTGAATGTGTGATGGTATGCAGCGTGGGGAAATCAAGCATAGTTTAGGGTCGAAAGCCAGCAGATCAGCAGATGACTGTTTCTGAGATGTGAAGTGAGGTCACTTCTTTAACTGAAGTCTTTCTTCTTGTTCTTGTTCTTGATGTCATTAGACCTAGACTCACCAAGTTTGCTCCTGTCATTCATGGTTTGTTAAACTTGAACATTATTTAGTAATTATTCTCAAGGTCAAGTTAGAATTGATACCATGTGCACATCAGAGAGAAACATAGAAAGAGATTGCATGATGCATTTAGCTTGCAGACGTATTTTAAAAGACAAAACTGGAAGTACACAATATCCTTAAATCTTAACCATGTCAGGGACTTGATAATGCTAAGTAAAGTCCAGTTTTTTTCAGGACACGCTGTGGACCAAGCCAGCGCTGTTCTATTAAACGCTATCTAAGTCAGATTACCCAGTCATTTGCAAACCAAACTTTTCTGAAAGAAATTTGGTGTACTACCAAAGGAATATATGGACGAAGTCAGCAGTACTCGGTTCAGCAGCAAGAGGAAGAGCCATATCCTTCTTCCGAAAAGAGGAAGGGACATATCTTTACTAACGGCATATGTAATGCATGTAACAATGACATGAATATTGTACTTACCTGTCAAAAAAAGGATTATAAATAATTTGAGCGGATCAACTTGAAGCAGTGAACAAGCCAATAACATAATTTAAGGGAACAAGCCAATAGCATTTTTTTAAGGGAATGAGCCAATTAACTTCACCTTGTAAACGCAACAGCGGAGCAAGACACAAACAAATCAAATATAATCCATTAATCTCTGAACATCAAACACTGGTGACACAAGCGACGCATTTAGCATTTTCGTAGGTACTAAATAATTTGTCTATGTGATCTATAAATGACAAGCTGTCACGATTCACCTGTCCATATTGCTGGATGGTGGTTAATATGAGCATTGACAAGGAAATGTTCCTGTCAGACCATTGTGGTGTCTTATATGGATGGTTTCATAAAGAGCAAGAACATTTTGTCACTTCGATGTCATTTTGATGTCACTCTCCTAGTAACAAACAAGAACCAGAATAGTCCATCAAATGCGCTAGAGTTAATAGCAAGAATTTCTAAGAAGCTGAATTGACATTTGCATCTTGCCATTGCATAATTTAAAGGCTGTCTGAAATTCCGAGTGCCACTTCGGTTTGTCAGTGACCATCAAAATGAATCTCAACAATGTCGGCCTAGACTAGTGTATTTACAATTGAACTTACCATCTGGCATGTGCTATTTGAATATTTGATGTTTGGTTTTCACAGAGCATTGATCGGTCATCGGTGCATGCAACTCAACTTGGTCTCAGGAAAAGGTCAGTCCGTCAGTGAAAAAACGAATTCAGGGACAAGCAGCCTGCAATCATCTCCAGTATGAAAAAAAAAAAAGATAAGAAAACATGGCAGGTTGACAGTAGTTAGTCAAGTCTCTTCGAGCATGCTGTAAGTACTTAGCTGAATGGCAGGCACAAAACGAACATTCTGAACAGTCGAAATATATGCCATAGCTCAACTCACCCAGTCTTTGACTGCTAATGCTGTCAAATTACTACATCCGTTTCATAATGTAAGATGTTTGACTTCTTTGTTACAACGTTTGACTATTTATTTTATTCAAAAATTTAGTACAAATATAAAAAATGATAAGTTCTTTCGATAATAAAGTAAATCACAAGCATAATAAATGATATTTTCATAATTTTTTGAATAAGACAAATGGTCAAACGTTATCTAAAAAAATAAATCAAACATATTACGTTATGAAACAGAGGGAGCACCAAGTGCATACAAAAAAGAGGTTGAGAATTGTGGCATCCAATCATCTCAGCCTTGATCATATCATTAGTTTATCGCCTACAATGTACAACGACGAGAGCGACGGCGACGGGCAAGGTCACCGGGAAGTTGCCGCCGCTAAGCTCCATCCACGTCCACATTGATGGCAATTATACAATCTTAGTCTGCCAACACATAGAACAAGTCCTCCTTGTTCTTCACACCCACCATGTGGCACCCGGCGACACCGCCGCCGGCCAAGCCATTGCTGATTACTTAAGCCTCCTCTGCTACTCACACTCCTCTTGATGGCTGCTTCGTCTAGCTCTAGCTCGGCCAAGAATTATTAGGTGTGGTGCAGTGGGAGGAGAGATAAAGGTTGAGGCTTTTGGTGATTGGAAAGGGGAGGAGGGAGATGGATAGGTTGGTGATACCGGAGCCGACGAATGAGGTGGTGGTGCGGGTGGAGCCAGGGAGGCCGGCGAGGGGGGAGCTGACGCTGAGGAACGCGATGCACACCATGCCGGTGGCGTTCAGGCTGCAGCCGGCGGTGAGGGGCCGCTTCGCGGTGAGGCCGCACACGGGGATCTTGGCGCCGCTCGCCGCGGTGACCGTGGAGGTGGCGTACCTGGCCCCGGCGGCGCCGGAGGGTCCGGGAGGGGCGGCCGGCCGCGGGGAGGACGCGTTCCTGCTGCACAGCGTGGTGGCGCCCGGCGCGGCGGTGAGGGAGCCCGTCATGGCGCTTGACTCGGTGAACCCGGAGTGGTTCTCGGCGAGGAGGAAACAGGTGTTCGAGGACAGCGGCATCAGGGCGTGCTTCGTGGGCGCCGCTGTGGCTGCGCGTTTGGTCGAGGCCGGCGCGGTGGAGGAGCTGAGGGAGGTGCTCGACCGCAGCGAACCTGAGTGGCGCGCGGCGGACGCCGTCGACGAGTCCGGGCGCACGCTGCTCGACCTCGCCGTGGGCCTCGGCCGCGCTGACATCGTGCAGGTGCTGCTTGAGTACGGCGCCGACGCCGACAAGCCGAGCCGCGGGCGAACACCACTCGAGACAGCCGCAGCCTCGGGCGAGTGTCTCATCGCCGAGCTCCTCCTAGCGAACGGCGCGACGCCGGCTGGCTCCGACGCGCTCCATGTGGCCGCGGCCGCCGGCCACAGCGATGTTCTGAAGCTGCTTCTTGGAAAGCCCGCGTCAGCTTCTCCCTCGTCCGCATCCTCCGCGTCCTTCTCTTGCTCCTTCACATCCATCGACGCAGCGGGGAGGGACGGAAAGACTCCTCTGCGGCTGGCGGCGGAGGCCGGGAGGAGGGACGCCGTGAAGGCGCTTCTCTCCGCTGGCGCGAGGGCCGACGCGAGGTGCGGCACGGACGGCGGCACCGCCCTACACGCCGCGGCGAGGCGCGGGGACGAGGTGATCGCGCGCCTCATCCTCGCGAACGGCGCTGCCGGCACGGCGGCGGTGCGCGACGCTGCCGGGAAGACGGCCTTCGAGATCGCCGCGGAGGAGTGCCACGCCGGGAGGATCATGGACTTACTCGGCCTCGGCGAAGCCATCCTCGCCGCGGCGCGCAAAGGCGAGGCGCGGTCCGTCCGCCGCGCGGCCGACGGCGGCGCGTCCCTGGAGGGACGGGACGCGCACGGGTGGACGCCGCTCATCCGCGCCGCGTTCAAGGGCCGGGTCGACACCGTGCGCGACCTCGTCGACCGCGGCGCCGACATAGAGGCCGCCGACGCCGACGGCTACACGGCGTTGCACTGCGCCGCCGAGGCGGGGCGCGCCGACGTGGTGGACCTCCTCCTGAAGACCGGCGCGAACGCCAAGGCCATGACGGTGAAGAACAGAACAGCCGCGGAGGTCGCGGCCGCCGCGGGCAAATCCAAGGTGGTTCGTATGCTCGAGAAGGCCGGCGGGATGGGGCGCAAGGAGATCGCCGAGAAGGCGTCGCCGGCGCTGGTGGGGAAGGCGGGGAGCCTGGACAGGAGGCGGAGAGGGAGGAAGGGGAGCAGTGGCGCCATACGGTTTGGTGGCGGGAAGGAGGGGTTTGAATCTGCCGCGGTTTCCGTCGGTTGGTCGCATTAATGTCGCGCTTGTCTTCAGTTTGAGGTGGAAGATTCAGATGGATTAGTTGGAGATTGTGATTAGTTTTGGATGAGAGGTGATTACTGATTTTATTTTGAAGGATGGTTTAAATGTTTTTTACCTAGTATTGTGGTATATGTGCATTTTTGTATAAAAAAAGGGTTTGTTTATAGAGAGGTAATAATAATTCAAAGTTTTTACCTTCTGTTAATTGCCGTAAGATTTCCGTAAGAAAATAATGAGGCAAATACTCCATCCGTCCCTAAATGGTTGACGTCATTGACTTTTTTATACACGTTTGACTATTGGCCTTATTCAAATTTTTTTATAAAATATTGAAAGCTATATATATGCATAAAAGTATACTTAACAACAAATGAAATGATATAAAAATAATTAATAATTATGTAATTTTTTGAATAATACACATGGTCAAACATGCATAAAAAAGTCAATGACATCAAACATTTAGGGACGGAGATAGGGTATTCTAGGTTGCTGTAAAACAGTGAAATGTACTTTTCTAAAGGTCTATGTTGAGTTAATGAAATATATACACGATTCTGGTAAATTTGTATGTGTCAAAAAAATGCAAAGTGTATTCTCAACAAACTTTTGAGAAATTTCAACATATAGCACAAAAAGACATGTCGATACCAAAAATAGCATCAAAACTTTTCGCTTTGGTCTATAGCATAGCCTATACATTTTTCTTTGATTTGTAGCACTTCCATCGCAAATATTGTTTGGGATGATGGTTGAGCCATGGTTGGAAGCAGTGAAGGTCCAAATTACCTTCATCTATTTTCCATGAAATTTGAACTACCTCGCTTATATCTTTTCTTCATTTACTTTAGCGGATTAGTGGTAACCATGTGCAATGGTGTGATGATAGAGGTGGCAGGGTGCTCCATGCCACCTCCCTCTGCTCCAGCTACGTTGGACTCTTCTTTAGCGGATTTGCTCAAGAACACCACCTACCAGCTCTTCTCCACTGAGCTATCTTGTCTTAAACCTGGCCACCACCCACTGGCTTGCCTAGGTCATCACCGATCTATTGCTAGGAGCCGCCTTGGTATTGAACACTGTCATTCATCTACCTCCTAGTCTCCACGCACCTACTGCACCAGGATCCATGGCTTCCTTTTATCGATGGTGTCAGGCATAACTGTCTTTGCCACTGCAAAACCAAGTGACTGTATGATCGTCTTCGTAGCCAATGGCTTCGTGTCTCCCTAGACGGTGGCTCGCTCACGACGTTATCGCTGCATGTGATGCAACACTCAATGTTAAGTGGACACAAATGATAAATTGGTATGTGTTAACACCGTTATGGGAAGATGTGATGTAAGTGCTACATACTGAACAGAAACAAATGATTTGTGCTATAAATGTTAAGTGAAATGGTTTTATGCTATTTTTGGTACATGCCTATTTATAGATCGAATTTTGTCATTACTTTTTAGGGGAGTATTCTCAATATCTTGGGTGCATGTATGAGAAATTTTTATTTTTTTATACTATTTTAGGTTTATCCGTTGTTTTTGGCGTTAAGAATATGCATTGGTAGTACTATACGAAATACCCACTTGAAAACTCATGTGTATCTAACCCACTCGTCAACTATGTACATCCTCTTTTTAAGCAAGCAAGGCCGATACTTGTGTACCGATAGCCTCTTATAAATTGTCATCTTGGAGAAGCATTGGTGGTACGTGATGCTAGTTGCCACTCTTTGTTGCAGCATCAAAACAAGTGCTTATCTTCACGCATCGCACGCTTCTCTTTTTCTAAGCACCTACACGGTCAAGTTGCATCTTGGCTTAGTTTACCTATAGCTCTGTCCTTGGCAACAAATATTCTGAAGATTGTGGGAGGTGAGTGTTTTGGTATTTTTATAGAAAAAAACAATTTGCATATTTATAAATAAAAAATAATTTATGAATTTTTTTATATACATGTCCTTAGCTATATAAAAGTAAAAACCAGAAAATAAACTACGATGATAAACCCTAAAGTTAACTTGAATTTTAAGGATGAAAATTCAAATTTTGTGTTAAAGTATAAACAGAAACGAAAAGATGCCAGTGTATTAGTTTATGACTCCATTGAAACACAGTAAAATATTCAGATGAATCAGTTTACCAAAAAAAAATCCTCCAAAGCTCGTCATTACTACTCTACCACTTAAAAGTCCTTACTTTAGCATTTGGAAAACGAAAGAAAAACAAGCTGAGATAATTCTCCTTTTCCAAACTGCAGGCTGCTGTGGAAACCGTTGCCGACGCCAAAAACAATATTTTGTCCGAAGCTCCCGAAAGGTTCATGGGGGGAACAAAGAAGCAGCATGGAACGTGACACTGGGAACAAGTGATCTTTCCAAGGAGATCCAACGGCCAGGATCGTCTACCAGGCTGTGCAGCCGGCCACGATTCGAGGCAAGTGTCTGTGGCCTCAAAAGGAGAGGCGCAACGGGAAGAAAGGGCCTAGACGAGGCCACCCGGGTACATGTATATGAAAATAGGCCCATCTGGACATCTGGTACGTTGCATACTTTTTTTTTTTAAAGATCTGGTACGTTGCACACTTTGTAGATGACGGTGTTTGTAGTTGTACTGGTTTGTCCGTTTTCACGCTATTCCCTCCCTTAAATATTCCCTCCATCAAATAAGATTTTTTGGTATTATTTAAATTCATATATATACTAATGAACCTTAATGAATCTAGTTAAATCTAAAACATCTTATAATATAAAACGAGGTAGAGTATTCGATTCTACGTGAACGCTGCTTCCTCCGGTTTTGAATGTTGAACGTTATTGAT
This sequence comes from Oryza brachyantha, assembly GCF_000231095.2. Classification (NCBI taxonomy): domain Eukaryota; kingdom Viridiplantae; phylum Streptophyta; class Magnoliopsida; order Poales; family Poaceae; genus Oryza; species Oryza brachyantha. The sequence continues at coordinate 21,055,365 of NC_023165.2, forward strand.
TCCTGACATATCTTTAATCCATTCGCTTATTCTAAAATTTTATATAAATATGTAAAAAACATAGGTCATGCTTAAAATACTTATAATGATAACATAAATAAAAATGATAATTATATTTTTTAATAAGATAAATAATCAGATATATGTCCAACTGACGATAGTACCGAACATTAAAAAAATCCCATGGAGTAAATAGATATTTGAGCATTGATTTGTGTATCCTGCAAGAGTACAAGTCGCCTATATAGTTTGTTGATATTTTCAATTTTACAAAATTTTAGCATTGCCGAACTGTGTTAACACAATAAACTAAATACCCTTCAACTATTGTACCCTAACAAATGTATGATAGTTCTGTAAACTTTTCTGTCTTAAAACTCTACCAAATTTGGATAAATATAAATATCAAATCAAACGTAGCCTACGCTGCCAAAATTTGGTAACGTGAAAATATGTCGAATTTGCACCAAATTTTGGCAGGGTCTATTCGGGCAACAAAGTAAACAAGCTGTGCATAAAAATAAAATAGTGAAGATGGACCGATATGATCTGTTCTCTTCCTTAATAACAAAACGAATTGTTCAAACATATTAACATATGTACGGTTTTTTACTTCGTGCATGTATCATACCGGTAGATAAACAAACCATACATTTAGAATTGATAAAAAAATTGCAACTAATCCATGTTTGACGTAGTAATACTAAGTTTAATTAATGGTTCATATAATAAAAAGAACAGTGTAAACTATATGTTATAATTGTTGAGAAGACCAAAATTGCAGGATATCTTTTAACCTCCTACATGCATCGAGATCTATTGTAGGAAGGCAGAGAAGCACTGTTCAGGTGAACAGTAAATAAATGCCATATACAGTGCCTAAATACCGTAGCAACGGTATAATCAAAATATTGTTCGATATTGTGGTAAATACTGAAGCACTAAATCTCGATTTCGTTTGATCCGACGGGTATGAGATATACCAAATTCACCCGCCGTAAGCAGTGTAGCACCATGCCTGCAAGGGATCCTGTTCCATGCTAGATGACGTCAAGCATATCCAACAGAATGCCTGATGCATGCTGGATCGACCAGCTAAACCAAAACTATTTTGCAATACTACCATTATTATCATATGCAAAAACTCATCTATAAAATCGAGCAAATCTGTGGAGATTGAGCACATTGCAATCACCCCTTTATTTTTATCTTACAATAAGCAGTTTCTTTATATATTTTAAAAAAACAACAACATGGTACCGCAAAGCAAACTGTATGCTTCACCAGAAAAAAAGGCACGAAACAGGGGAAAAAAACCGCACAAAACAAAAGAAAGGAGGCGAGGCGAAAGCAAAGCAAAGCGCATCACTATTTTTGGGGGCCTTTTGACCATCCGATGATCTATTCCTGTTCCTATTCCCATTCCGCTGCACGTCAAAGTACAGGGAATCGCGGTGGGCCACCGGAACAAACGGAAAGCACAAAAAACCCCACAACCCCACACACCCAACACACACACACACACACACAGAGCATCCAGGAGAGAGAGAGGAGGGGACACACGCAGCACATCCATCGGTTGTCGCTGGAGCGGAGCGGAGTGGAGTGCAAACAAACCCTAGCTAGCCCGGTCCGGACCCGCTCCCTGATCCGGTGCGCCCGGTCAAACCCCGAGCCGCCCCACCCGGTCACGCACCCTTCCCCCCTCCTCCGCTTCTTCCCCACCCCACCCTCTGCCCCACCTCCACAGGCCTCGCCGGACCACCGCCGCCGGCGCCCCCCTCCACCGAGTGGGCCCCACCTTCCCCCCTCCCCTCCTCCTCCTCGGAACCTATCGGCGGTGGTGGTGTCTATCTATCCTCCTCGCGCTCTCCCGCGTCGATCGCCTCTGCTTGCGTCGTTGTTGTGTTCGTGGGGGTGGGGGTGGGGGTGGGGGTGGATGAGTGAGAGGTGGTGGGTTTGACCGGACGCACCGGATGTGTGCTGTGGGGAGGTGGAGATGCGCTCGGGATTGAGGGGCTGATCTCGGAGAGGAGGCGTGAGGGGGGCGGGTGCTATTATGGAGAGAGGAGGAGGAGGAGGAGGGGTGGCGGGGAGCGAGCAGGGGACGCCGGAGAGCGAAATGGGGGACGGAGACAACGACAGCGTGGACTACGCGGCGGAGATGGAGGTGGACGCCTCCGGGAACGGGGCGGCGGCTGACGCGGCGTACGCGGCGCGCGCGGGCGCGTACGACGGCGTCGACCCGTTCGAGGGGATGGAGTTCGACGACGAGGAGGACGCGTGGACCTTCTACAACGTGTACGCCCACCGCGTCGGCTTCAGCACAAGAATTAGCGTCATGCACCGCTCGCGACGGGACGGCTCCATCATGTCGCGCCAGTTCGTCTGCGCCAAGGAGGGGTTCCGCACTTACCGCGGGAAGAACGAGGTCTCCCCTGTCGCCGGCGGCAGCGGCGAGGATAGCGCGAGGGGCCGCCGTACTCGGGCCGTCACAAGGGTTGGGTGCAAGGCAATGATCCGGGTGAAGAAGCAGGACAATGGTCGGTGGGCCGTCACCAAGCTTGAGACCGAGCACAACCATCCTCTGGTCCCTCCGAACCAGGCACACTGCCTGCGCCCTCACAAGCCACTGTCAGAGTGTGGGAAGCAGCGTGCATTTGGGGTTCCTCGAAATGGTGGTATGCTTCTTGCTATTGAGCCTCCACCAACACCTGTTTCGCCGCCTGTGCTGCAGATAAGCGTTCCTCAAGGAGCTCCGTCGTATACTAGGGATTGTATTGGAGATCATGTACGAGTAATTCTGGATTATGTCAAGCGCATGCAAGCTGAAGACCCAGCTTTCTTTTATGCCATGCAATTTATTGATGGACATCCAGTAGGGAATATCTTTTGGGCTGATGCAAGGGCAAGGATGGCATACAAACACTTTGGAGACGCTGTTTTCTTGGATGATTACTGCAAAAGGAGCAAGTTTCAGCTCCCACTTGTTGCTTTCACTGGAGTTAATCACCATTGCCAGCCAGTCCTATTTGGTTGTGCGATCATTGGGGATAACTCTGAGGCTTCCTTTGCTTGGTTGTTTGAGACACTCCTCTTGGCAATGTCTGGTCAACACCCTGATTCTCTTACCACAGAGCATGATAGTGACATACAATCAGCTGCCTTTAAGGTTCTTCCCCGAACTAGGCACCGTTTCTGCAGATGGCACATCTTGAATGAAGCACATGATAGGCTATCACACTTGTCGAATGCATTTCCTTCCTTACATGAGGAGCTTGTCAATTGTATCAACATGTCTGAGACAATTGATGAGTTTGAAGCAAACTATATGGCATTAATTACTAAGGTTGGCCTGGGGAATAGCGAGTGGCTCTATTCAATGTATAATTGCCGGCAACATTGGGTCCCAGTGTACTTGAGGGATACATTTTTTGGGGATGAATCATCAAAAGAGGAGTGTGCTAGTAGGAGTTCATTTTTCGATGGCTATATCAGTTCAAAAACTGATTCGCAGTCATTCATCCAGCAATATGAAAAGGCTTTGGACTGTTGTTATGAGAAGGAGGTGAAGGAAGAATTTGAGACAAAGTACTCACTTCCAGAAATCAAGACATCATCTCCTATTGAGAAGCGTGGTGCGGACTTATACACAAGGTCAATGTTCTTGAAATTCCAACAGGAACTTGTTGATGCCTCTGTTTCCTCTCTGGAAATAATAAAGGAGGATGGCAAATCTCGCATATATAAGGTGACCAAATCTGCAGGAAGTGAGAAATCTCATACGGTCAAATTCAATTCTTTGGAAAATTCCGCAACATGTAGCTGTCAGATGTTTGAACATTTAGGTATTGTCTGTAGGCACATACTTACTGTCTTTGGCACACACTGTGTATCTTCACTTCCTTCTCAGTACATTGTAAAAAGATGGACTAAATACGCCATGGAAAGAAACCCAGACAAGAAAATGGATGAAGTTAGCAAAGTTAATGAGCCCAAGGAGGAGCAAAAAAGTGGTGTTGAAGATGGCGAGCAATCTCAGACATGGCGCTACAACAGTTTATGTCGTGAAGCACTTAGATATGCTGAAGAAGGAGCATCATCGGTAGAGGTTTATATTGTAGCAATGCAGGCTCTTCAAGAGGCTACAAACAAGGTAAATATGGCAAAAAGAGGCATTGGGCAGGTATCGCCAAATGCACCATTGGCAGTGATGCCAATTGCAGCCCAACCACCAACTGAGGGCTTCAGAAAAGCACAGGAGATTGGTTTTAATCAGCGAAAAAAGAGAAGAAGGAATTCAAACAACAAAGTGACAGAGAATTCATCAAATCAACTTATGTATCTGCAACAGCCTGTTAATTTTTTGTTTGTTGCTCCTGGTACATCAAGTGGTCCACAAGGGCCTAATCAAATAGTTGCTGCAGTTCCTGTTTCTTCGAGTGTGCCACATGGTCAAACATCTCGTGCAAACCACTCAACTGATGGAAATACTACACCCTGTTCTGTAGCTGCTCAAAAACATTCTGACTTGCCCAGCCGCAATGCATCAGCACCTTCTTTTGGAAATGTTGTGCAAGAAGGAGAAATTAAATCTTCAGGGTTTTCTTCGCAAATAAAAGAGGTATTTTTCCATACCGACTGCCAGAAGTTTATCACACTTAGGATAATCAAGGGATTATAACCAAAGTATATACTTCCTCCATTTTTTTTGTATATGATGTTTAGGGAGATATTCTTGTCCTTTTACATGTGTTACATTTCTGTTACAAGTATAACTATATCTTCCTAATTTACCCTTTTCTTACTGCATTTAATGACTTCCATTAAGGTAGGGCTTTGTAGGATGCATAAATTTAATGAGGTGGCAAGAGACATACTTAATAGGTTTATGTTACTCATAATGTCATAAACCTGCAGAATCTTTTATTAAAAAAAAACTATAGGAGTACTGGATTGTAACAAGAATCTTGCCAACTTTCCTGAAGGAAAAAAGATAAGAGTTTATTTTTATTTTTTATTATTTTTTTTTGGGGGGGGGGGGCTTGATCATCTTTTATGTTATATATTTGCATTTTAGATTGTGGTCTGTCAACTAAGTACTCTCATCAAAGACCAGCGAGGTTCCTGCTACCAATATTACGGATGTACAGTTAAATATAAAAAAAGATTGGGAATTCTGTTTACTGTTATGCTCAGTGAGATGGATTATTTCCCTTTGCTTCTTGCCCCCGCACCACCTCTTGTTTCTATTTCCCTTTTTTCTGTTACATGATCACAGGTGACATCAAAATGAACAATATAAACCTTTCCTTTTTCCTTTCATCTGAGCTTGATGATTGATTCGATATGCGGCATATGCCATTATGGAAAATGACTAGTGAACCTTTACTTGAAGCATGACTGCTTGTAGGGAGAATACTAATTTCTTACTTGAGTGAATTAGATTGTTAGGAGACCTCATCATGTTCAAATTTAGCTATAAATGATATTGTAAAGAAGGTTTATTGAATCATTGCATTGTGCTTAATTGTTTATGACTATGCTCACTTTCTTAAAGTTACCCCAATTACTCATTAATACCTTGCAGATAATCTTATAACCTTCACCTGTTATGCATTACAAGCTTAATGCACTATGAAAATGACATTGTTGTGGTCAATTCATTAGAAATGGGACCTGAGCTGTTTTGGTAATTTCTACCAGCTTTTATTAGTGCTGTTTTGTATGTTTACACAAATACCCCCAGAGCTCACTGTTTTATGAGAATTTGGGGATTATTACCCCTTTTAAGTGATTGTTTTGGTAGCTTAGAGACATTCTCCCTCAGCAGTAACTTATCAACCAAATTTGTGTTTCTACTTGACAGCTGTAACCTATTGGGAGGTGAGAATTTGGATCCCAGTGAATAGTTCTGGAAGGCCCACATGCTATTGAAACATCTCCCCTTCATTTAAGGAAAATCAATTGATTTCTTATTGCAGATCTTATCCTTCAATTTTACCTGTGATATCATTGATTGGAACATAGCTATCACACTAGCTATAATTGTACTTTGTGTGGTTGGATCTGAAAGCAATTGTATGGGTCTTTATTTGTTGCTACTTTTGAATTTCTATCTCCTCATAAAACAAAGTGATTTTCCTTCATACAAGATCTACGGCGCTCAGTTATTTTAGTTCATTTATCCATGACCCAGCTTACATTGCCAATCTGCTTATGTTAGCTCCAATTGCAGCTTATTTTCATCTGTGATTGTGTTTAACTCCATTTTTCTTATGTTTACATAGTGATTTCCATTTCAATGTGTTTATGCTTACATCAGCTTCAGTCTTTGAGATACTGATCTTGACGAATTCGCAGAGTCATGAATTGTCCCAAGGTAATGGCAGCAAGGGAAACAGTGTAGCAAGTTCTACACCTTCACCACAGCTTGTGACAGTTCCTGTTGGACTGTGCTTGCCTTCCATGGACAGCTCGAGGACATCTGCAGGTATTTTTTGGCATTATTGTACTCAAATATATTACCTGTCCCTAACATCTAATGCCAGTTATGTATACAGATTTTACCCTTTATTGCCAATCATCTTCGCTTTTAAGTTCGTGTTCTGACAATATATGGGTGTGTTTGGTAGTTAGGACGTATGCAGCCAGGCTCAAACGAAACAGGTTGGCTAGGCTAAGCCAGGACAGTGGAATGCAACTGAGGCTTGTTTGGTTGCTTGGTGTATGGTGCATGTATTTGCTAGGATGTTTTGTTGGTTGGGTTGGAGATCTTGCATGAGTAGTATTGATATGAAAAAAAATATTAACAGTTTTTTAATTGTTATAAACATAGTTTAATAGATAATATGTGTCATATATATTCTTAATATAGATTTATATACACTAATATCCCATAATCTACACTAATTGATCCTTAATGACAGTGCTAATTCAGTTGTAGTCTAGCCAGGTTCGATAGAAACAGATGTTACTCTCATTTTCTAGGAGCCTGGCTGAGCTATGTCTGGTGCATGTGATGAGCCAGGCTCCATCCTGCATCCAGCTAACCAAACAAGGGATTTTTGTATCTAGTCAACCTGGCTCCTCTCAAATGCAGCGAAACAAACACGCCCTATATGTTTGTCTCTACTGTTTAAATATGAATACTTATCTACAATTCTTTTAACTGAAATTCATTTAGATCTTTCTGTCAATGCAGACGCGATGAATTCTACAAACTCTGGAAGCATGAATAGCAATGGTAATGCGTCATTTGGTCTCTGTCAATCTCAATCTACTCATTCACAGACAAGAACATTAGCAGACAATGCTGATCCTCGGCCATTTCCTGAGGGTTCTTCCATTCGGGCAGCAGCCATTGCAGCAGGTGCACGCATTGCATCTCCATCTGATGCCGCTTCAATCATAAAAGCGGCACAGTCAAAAGGTGCTATCCACATTAGGCCAGTAGAAGGCGTCTCAAATTATCTGAAACCGTTAGCCCCACAACCGCTCTCCTCACTACCACCAGGCAACATACCCAGTTCGGTGCATGCTTCCTCAAGCCAGGCGCAACCTGGGCGGTGCAGCTTTGGTGATTCTGCAGCAGCCAAGGATGCAATTTTTGGTTCCACAGACAGCAGTGATGAAGATGAGTATGATGAAGATGATGACACTGACGATAACGACGAAGATGAGGGGATAACTGGTGACGAGGTGGAACAAGAATAATCTTCATATTGGAACCTCGTCGGCTCTCACCTGTACTTGTACTAACCTCTCCTAATGGCTTCTGAGGCCCTGATCTATAACAAACCTTTTCACCCATGGAATCTCTTAGAGCATAGCTGTATACATGTTTATAGCCTGTATGTAAGCCCCGAATTACTGCCTTCATGAGCCTAGAAGTTGTCCCCCCTCCTCTCTTAAGCATGCCTGGGAGTCCCTTTTTGTCAACCTAATCATAAACATTGAGTTTTGCTAAGCTTGGTTTTTTATTGGCTCTTTCTGGGGTTTGGTCAAGTAGTCAGCTCGCATGTGAGGTTATGTACAGAATGAGTTGTTTGCTTGCTAAATGCTTCAACAGCTCAAAATTTTGTACTCCCATTTTTCTCTTCTTGGAGAGAGATTTCTGAACTTGGGTTCGCTGCCCCTTGACGTATTGTTCCAGCATTTCCTGCAAAACAATAGTAACTGATACACGAGACAATGTGATAATATCCCTTTGTGCTGCAAAAGCATACCATGTCTTTTTTTTTTCCCCAGAAAACAGAATCTCTATGCTCAAATGTTTGATCAATCATCATGCTGGTTTAATTATCTTGTATAAAAATCTTCCCAAATGGGCGGTTGCATTTTAAAGATTGGTTTGCTACTGGCTAGGCCAATCAGCTCATTAAAGCAAAGCCAGGTTTTCCGTACTTTCTGTGACGGGTTGAACCGGCAAGTTGCTTCGGTTTTGGTATCATTTGGCGTTACTAGCACCCATTTTTGCTTTTAATTATACTTATAAATCAAAATTTAAAATTTTAATCTTTAATTTAGAGTTGATTTTAAGATTTTTTTATCATAGTTTATTTTTCAGTCTTTATCTTTTAGACTAATAAGAACATATATAGAGTTTGTGCGAACACCGGAAACCAATTTTCTCTCTCCACCGTCATAGGCATTGAATTATTTGTTTCATTGTATAAAAATAGAAATGCATGATTAGACTGCAGTGTTAAAAAGATATCGAATGTTGATATTTTAGGATCCAAATAAAAACATGACAGAACACGATTCTCATAATTTAAGCCTATAATGCTATTGCCGATTAAACCCTAATGGTCTTCGTAGAAGATGTGCCCGTCGATCTTTGTGATAACTTCATCGATCGGAAGATATACTAGTTAGTTTTCTTGGAGTGAAACGTGCTCGTTCAGTTTAGGTCCTAAACTACACACATGCACTCGTATTTAAAACGGATTATTCTTTTTAATCGCAAGCTTCTTAGTACCAGAGACGCCAAGATAAGTTATGTGCATGTTCATAGTCATCTGTGTGCATGTTTATTATACCAACGCGTACTATGCTTAGGGTTCGTGTTATCACGATTATGGTTGTGCTAATAGTTCAAAGCCACCGGGACGGGACTTCAATAAGTCATGGTATGGTTTGAATATTTTTGACAAAATTAATAAAAGAATTAAAAAATCTTGGTGATATATCGTGTCGTGTGCTTGTCGCACTCAAATTTGTGATTATCGATATTAATAGTGCCATTGGGATTACCCATATATATATATATATATATATATATATATATATATATATATATATATATTGATTATCGAGACTGTGAAAATCATCATGATTATCGCTAGGAATATCACGATAATAGTCGGATACCGCATGAGTTTCCTTCCAAAACCATGACAGTTTCATTTAAATTTTCTAATTTAAATTTACATAATTTCTGAAGGGATAATCGCGATCTATTGCCACCTCGGTTTCGGCCTAAAAATGATATTACCAACCACGACCGTGCTTCAGAGGTAAGGAAAAAACAAAGACAAGTAGCCTTGTTGCGGCGGGAGAAACGCCGAAACTGCTTGGGGAGAGAAATTTGCTATTATGCCATTGTCAAATGTGGGTTTCAACTCTTATGCCACTCTGGATTTGGATTTCTCTAAAATGCCATTATCAAACGATTGCAATCTTTTTTGCCATTTTCTCATTTTGCTCCAAATCTAAAATGATTTTCCTCATTTTAGTTTTATTTATGACCGTTTTGCCCCGTGACATAAACAATGATCAACAAAATACGCTAGCAATGATCGACATAAGCACCTAAATTTCATAGTTGATAATCTCAAGCCTATATCACCAGTGCACTTTTATTATCCAAACACTTGCACTAACAATTCTTCCTACAAAGAGCTAAGCTCTTACCAGATAAAGATCGTAGCTACTGACCCGATTAACACCCTACAAGAGACGGCGAGCATCCGCATTTGGAGCAGCATGAGGTTAACTTTTTTCGCAGCCTAGATACATAGCATGAGCACATGTAGTCGCCCATTAGCCTCCATCTCCTAGAAGAAAGTGATGGGCTTGATGTCACGACGCAGCAATAGGGAGACCGTGAAGGGGAACACGAACGTCACCACCATTGCACGGTCACGGCCGACCCCACACCGACAGGCACCGTGGCGAGGTGGGCCCCTCTGAGGAGCGTGAGGGAGCTGTTGATCTATAGCATGGCGCGATAGACATGTCGAGCTCTTAGAGGCAAAATGGTTAAAAATATAATTAAAAAGAGGAAAACTGTTTTAGAATTAGAGAAAAAAGAGAAAGTGACAAAAGAATGGATCACACTCGTTTGATAAATAGCATTTTAGCGAAATCCAAATTTACGGTGGCATAGAGTCGTAACCCACCTTTTGACAACGGCGTAACAGTAGTAGCAAATTTCTGGCTTGGGGACGGAGGAAGACGGTGCTCCAACTACGCCTATCGAAGCAATTCTTCTCTCGCTCCGGTGCGAGGGCGCGCTCTCAGCACGCCGCAGCTCCGCTCCGGCAAGGCGGCCGCCCACCGTCCACCGCCCGGTGGTTTTCCACGGCCACACCCACTTCACGACGGAGCTACCGGTTTAAAATGCCTTTTAGCTAGCAAAGCGAGCCCAAGCCCACCACACTGAGAAAAAAAATTAAAAAAAAATGCATGTGCAAGCTAATCCCCTCATCAAAACCCTAGCCTTGTCGCCCCGGCGGCGGCTGGCGGCGCCGCCGCGGCGCCCGACGGCGGCCGTCCGCTGCTCCGCGGCGAAGAGGAGCTACAACGTCACGCTCCTCCCCGGGGATGGCATCGGCCCTGAGGTGGTCGCCGTCGCCAAGGACGTCCTCTCCCTCGCCGGCGCTCTGGAAGGCAGGCCTAAATTGTTCTCTCGAGGTTCTGTGCGTTAGTCCCGATCGCTGGCAGTGGTGTGACCCCCCTCCCCTTGTTTTCCTTCCGCCACAGGCGTCGAGTTCCGGTTCCAGGAGAAGCTGATGGGCGGCGCGGCGCTGGACGCGTACGGCGTGCCGCTCCCCGAGGAGACGCTTACGGCGGCGCAGGCGTCGGACGCTGTCCTCCTCGGCGCTATTGGGGGGTGAGCGGGTTTACTCGAGTAGAAATGTAGATGCAAGCAGTGGTAACAGCAGAGAATTGCTTTCGTGTGGGTCAGAATTCCGAGGTCTGAGAGAGTTGGATAATGGATACAATGCTGTGCTTTGCAGGTATAAGTGGGATAACAATGAGAAGCACCTCAAGCCAGAGACTGGGTTGCTCCAAATTCGTGCTGGGCTTGGCGTCTTTGCTAATCTAAGGCCAGCGGCAGTTTTGCCTCAGGTATACCAAGTTTCGACCTTAGTACAATACAACTCACTTGACCACAATTCTTTGTTTGAACAACTGTCTTAAGTTGCTTGGGCTTTCTTGAACTGAAAGGATAGTGTCGTATCTCCTTGAATAATTTGTACCAGTTGCCAATTTTGAACAATCCAAGCAAATCCAAGCAATGAAGGATCTAGGATGAATATACCGAGTGCTGTACTTATACATTCAAGGTTGTAACTACAGTAGTTTATGCAGTGCCTCTATTAATAGATAGGGAAAACTATGTCAGTAACCTTCAAGCATCCACGTTTAGAAAATATCATTTCAAATGGGGCTTTCCTGAAAATGACATTGCACCGTGAAGGTTAAAATGACTGTTACTTTCCGTCGTAGTGTTTAGTAATTGACAGTAGCTAGAAATGGGCGTGGAAGTGATGTCTCATTCATTCAGAAGCTATGATGGGATATTCCAAGATTTTTTTTTTTTTGCCTGATGCAATGTCATTTTGAAGTTAACTTCAGTTGCAATGCCATTCCATTTTCCAAATACACATGCTTATGTAATAATGCTCGCTCAGTTTTCTCTAGTATTCCCTTCATATTAATATAGGTTGTCTGCCAATTACGTAATGTTTTTTTACAAACCACAAAAGATATTATAATTTGCATTTTTAAATTGTGGCCCATGATGGATGTACATGTACCTATATAGTTATACCAATTTCATGTAGGCAATCTAGATTTTTTGGGAAAAAAAAGGTAATGGTCAAAATAATACTGTTTGACTACATTTAATCTAGGACAGCATATATTTAGCAACGGAGGAAGCAGTTAATGTGAAACTTTTTTTTTTGTGTTCATGTACTAATTATGCTGCCCCTATATGCAATTAGAATTCAAGAGTACTATCTGGAGTTACCTTTTCCTATGATCTAATAATTTCTTTAGTTAGTAGATGCATCTACTTTGAAAAAAGAGGTAGCTGAAGGAGTCGACATCATGGTTGTTAGAGAGCTTACAGGAGGTAATATTAATACATTATGATGGACCACAGAGTCTTCTCCTCCATATTTCCACGTGCATCCTGATGAAACTTGTAAGTGCGAAATGTAATTTGCTCCTTATCCTGGTAGGAATATACTTTGGTCAACCTAGGGGTTTTGGAACCAACAACAAAGGAGAGAACACTGGGTTCAACACTGAAGTATACTCAGCTTCTGAGGTAATACCACCCTTTCGTTAGATATGTTAGTACTGTTAGCACCTTTTTCCACAGAAAAGATATTTCTTGAACAAGTGATTATCTCATGCAGGCACACGGTGCCAGAAATTTTCATGGTTGAACTTGACCACATTCTTTTTCAACACTTACTTTCTCGCAAATGTCTGTTGGGTGTGATTTATAATACTTTTTACATTATTTTTTTTTTACTCAGAATGCATTCACGTACAGCAATTTTATGTGTTCATGAAAGTCTGCTTGATCCCCAGGTCGATCGAATTGCACGTGTTGCATTTGAGGTTGCTCGCAAGCGAAGAGGGAAACTTTGCTCGGTAGACAAAGCAAATGTGCTTGAGGTACTTCATGATATGTTTATGTTGCCAAACTTCTTATTGGTGTATATGTTGTATGGAAGTATTTCTTGATCCTTTCTGTTTGAATTGATTCTTAAACTGAAACATAGCCTCTGTAACACCCATATAGCATAGCATGGTTTTTGTATGATTGCGAGATAAAAAGTATTGTTGAAACACAGATTTGGTGTTTCCATCTTGGATATTTAATTGTTTCACCTACCGTTACTTGTTGTTTTTCTAACACTAATTAATCTCACGAAAGTTTAAAAAGATCTATTTTTGATATATTGTTTCTGCACATGGTTAGCATGACCATTTCAATGTTATATTACTGTAGGCGTCTATGCTTTGGAGAAAACGGGTGACATCATTAGCCTCTGAATTCCCTGACATTGAGCTTTCCCACATGTATGTTGATAATGCTGCAATGCAGCTTATTAGGAATCCTAAACAGGTTTGTTTCTTTTATATTTAACTTGTATCTTCCTGGGAAATGTGAGCATTTGTTGACCTACTGAATTTCCTGCGCTGTTGCAGTTTGACACAATTGTGACCAACAATATTTTTGGTGACATATTGTCTGATGAAGCATCAATGCTTACTGGAAGCATCGGAATGCTCCCGTCTGCCAGTGTTGGTGAATCGGTAATACATGACTCCAGAAGTCATCTTCACTGTTTAGACACTTTGATCTTGATGAAAATGATAGGTACACTCCTGCTAAGTATCCTCTTTTTGTATGCAGGGTCCTGGTCTTTTTGAGCCTATTCATGGCTCTGCACCTGACATTGCTGGGCAGGTTGAGATGACTTCAAACTTTGAAAAATATTGTTGGACACTACATTGCCTCTTAATATACAGCTTTATTTGAAATTTTGCTTTATTTACTACTGATATGCAGGATAAGGCAAATCCATTAGCTACAATTCTTAGCACTGCCATGCTATTGCGGTATGGCCTTGGAGAAGAAAATGCTGCAAAGAGGGTTGAAGCTGCAGTTACAGAAACACTAAACAATGGGTTCCGAACTGGGGACATATATTCTCCTGGAACGGTAAGACTCATTTGTTATGCATTCATCAATGATACAATGTTTGTATTTGTCAAAGCCCTGTTGAAAGAATAGTTCAAATATTCAATGACTAGTTGCTATCTGCTACTTTTCTGCCAAACCATAGGTTTAGTGCTTATTAGCTTTATATAGTCTTTTGTGTACAAAATAGTTTTTGGTCACCTAGGGATAATCATTTATACAGTGAGCATGTAAGAAAGGCGTCATGCATGAATGCTGGGACTAATATCTTCAAGCTTATCTGTAGTGTAGATAAAAATATCAATTTCTTTAAGCTTGTGCTGTAGCATCTCAAACTTGTTAACCACGCCACTTTTTCCAGAGTGGTAGTTGCTTAATGCCAATTATATATTCTCCCTTTTTGAAAACTTATCCTTTTCAAGCAGACATTGGTTGGATGCAAACGGATGGGAGAGGAAGTCTTGAAGACTGTGGAGTCGCAGAGCGCGGTTGCTGTAAACTCATAGCTTTTGGTATTTTCAGCTGTGTCCCTATGATTGTGATGGTTGAAAGCACATCAGAGTTTGAAATAGCCAAGGAATCACACTGATGCCAGACTGCGTTATGCTTTTCGCCTGCACTTGTGTCATTCTGGAACTCATCGCATGAGTTGCCTCTTTTCCCTTTTCTTGCCTATCGGTCTCTTTTTGTACCTTGAATTTTGTCCATGGTGATGGACTGATGGTAGACTTAAATTGTCTAGCCTAATAACAATAAAATGTGGTTGTTTCCCTTTACCGAGCTGAACAAGAATTGGGGTGTGTAACTGGACATTGGTTGGCTATATTATTCCCGTGCTTTGTTCATGTTACACTGTTGCAGTATTTGCTGATGTCTTACAAAATAAATAATGTGCAGACCTGTTCAGTTGGCCCTGTGCTAACCTTTCCCAATGCTCCTGATCCTCTGAGGCACTGATATTGTACCAATGCTTTCACCAACGGAATCTCTTTGGAGCACAGGTGTGTATGCCATGCCTGTTTCCTGTATTCAAAGGTTCCAACTAATCAACTATTGCCTCCATGACCCAAGAATTTTTTTTTTTTATCTCTTCTTCCTTTTCGTTGATCATTCTTAGCTGGGGTCTGCATGCTAGCCTTGTTTGATTGGCTCTGGCTGACACTTGTATGCTGTGAGGCAGCATAGTTGTTCACTGGTGAAACCGATTCAACATCCCTGCATTTTATTTTTCTTCCTAGAAAGAGATTATTCAGACTTGTTGAGCTCATGGCACCCTTTTGTCTCTGTGTCTTGAATGAAATACTAGTGGCTGGCTCGTTGGTAGAAGATCATTGCTACGTCTTTTTGCCCGCGAGGTTGACAAAACAGGTGCCTCGACGGTGACATCCAAGCAGAAACGTTTCATTTCAGCAGCTGGCTGAACTCTTTTTATGCTTGCTGATGCTTTTGCTGACCGTGCTGTGCATCACCTACAAACACACACATTCAGGTTCATCAATTGCTTCAGAATCGTGCATGGCTTCGTAGTAAGATCCTGCTAAGGGCTCATTCGGATCTAAGGTATTTTGAAGGATTCCTGAAGGAAGACTTTAGACAGGAAATATTTCCTATCCCTTCATTCTGCTCAACCAAATTGATCACAGGAATATCAAAGGGATATTTCCTTTGCTACAATTCCTAGAAAAAAAGTACAGGAAGACAAAAATCCACTCGAACCTCATGGTTTCAATTCCTGTGCACGAAGACCGATGAAAATCATGATTTCAGCTCCATCAATAAGTGATGCTCTATCGGCTAAGCCTAATCTGCCAGCTAGTTGCATGCTTTAACTCTAATTGCACTAATTAAAATTGTGATATTTTTTCATTCCTTTGTTTTACAATCCGAACAAGCCCTCAATCTGTAATCCTCTGTTTTTTAATCCTTTGTTTTACACGTACATTTCTTTTCTTTTCCTATATTTTTTCTATCCTGCGTTTTCATGTTCACACCTGTTAACCGAATAAGCCCTAAAAGAAAAATCACATGTTCCGGAGGAACTAATAAAAGGTTTTTCGGCCTGAACTGGTATTTCAAGTACCAAAACTCACTGCAGCAAAAGGAGTAAACACAAAAATGAATCCAGGCAGGGGATGCACTGCCTCTCGCCACGCATGGAATCGGGTTGGACCAAAAACCTTAAAAGGATACGTACATACACGCGTACGTGTCGTCGTCTCGCGTGTCAATTGTCGTCCACCAACCCCCGGAGGTAGGAGCACCAAACATCATGGGTGTTGCTTTCTTCAGTTCTTCTCCATGGTGGGACCCACCCACAGTGCAAGTGGGTACATCATACATTCATACTATATATCCCATAACCAAACTCTTATTAATTGAGATTCTGAATTTTCACCGTAATTGCAAGTGAGATATATGGTTCTGTTCTTTTTTTGGTTGGTGAAGGATGACACACAAGAGATTATATAATTTTTTTGATAGTTTTTTGATAGTATAAATAATTGAATTAATCGCTATAAAGTTGAAGATTTACTCAAGTTAGTTAAGATGATGAACGTATGTATAGAATATTTTTTAAATACAATTTAGCAGGTTAAAAAACACGTACGCAAAAACATAAGAAAAAAGCTGAAAATAATCGGATGCAAAGAACACAGTTATAGTAGGAGCCAACAAGGTTGCCTATTGTCACCATCAAGCTATGCAATCTAATAGATCTGCTTGTTGAATATTGTAGCTACAAATTTACTATATCTGTTCTAAAACACGTCCCTTAATAAATTAAGAATGGACGAAGGTACAAGAGTACACATAGATAAAATGAAAAAAATAAGAGAAGCGTTGGATAGGATAAATAGATAAAGAGTACTGTAAATAATACTAAAAATGATAATATTTTGGTATAATAGTATGCCCGGCATGATACAGTACTCAGCTTGGTAGAGCCAACGGCAACGTCAAGCTCAACTTCTATAGCAGTTTTGACGGTAAAGTGCACCCAATGGCGCCGAGCTCAAATGACTGCCCTACCTGTCCTTTTGCCGATCAAGTTGCTTGTATTATCATAAAACCGTGCTATAGTTTTATTTCTCCTTTTATTTTACAAAGTTCACTATAGCAATTGATTTCGGTCACTTGGTTTTGATCGAAATGGTGTACGTGCTTTTCCATGATTAGGGCAAGAAAAACCTTTCAACGCCATGAATGCTTTTCTTGAGTGTGATGTAAGCCAGATCGGAGAAAAGGTAGCTAAAGAGAGCTGTCACGGTAGGTGAGCAGCAGGAGCTACTCCACTTGGGATGGTTGGGATGTCGATCGGAGGCTCACAAATCGCAATTTCACGTATATTATAACTTAAACTAAACGTCATTAATCATCGCTATCATCTATACTAAACAGGGTTCCACACAACACTTTAATCCCCACCACTCCTGCCCCTCCACATTATTTGGATGGATTTAATTAGATATTTTTGCACTAACTAAAGTTCCATAATTAGGACTGGTTTAATTATCATGCACAAGCATCAGCTGCTAGCTGTAAAATTTTTGGTTTGTGGAGAGGTGGTTAAGAACCAGCCTCCACTCACTCAACTTGTCCGATTATTTTTATATCTATATGGATTTGGTGCTGACGCGCCATGTTTTCTTTGCTCATATTAAGAATAGTCAATAACTATTTCTTATTTACGACTAACTCTAGAATTTGTATAATGATTGATTGATTGATTCTGCACTATTTGGAGATAACAGAAGCAGAATGAGAGCTGACTCCGGTGCATTTTACTGGTAGTAGAATTTAATCCATACGTTGATCTATTTTTATCGGACGGTTGTGGTTAAATTATAGTACCAATAATATTAGATGTACTAAAAATTTGAAGGGGTAATATTGTCCTTTTTACTATGATTTTTATTGTATAAAAATTACAAAATAATGCTAATCAAGTACTAATTAACAAAGTAAAAAAATATTCTTTTTCTACTGGTTGTATAATACTACAAATGCACAGGAGAGTTGCCCGAGCAGAATACATCAAATTTTGCCCCCAGCTGTACTGAGTACTGACCACATCATATTCCTTCCATAGCAATATAGAACAGACAGGAGCAAACCCAACGGGGGTTTGTAGTATGTACTAACATGACAAAAACTGAAAAAGGCTTCAAGCATCACCTACGAATCGGTGACCTAAATATGAAATGGGTGTCAAGTTTACAATACTCAAGAAATTAAGTGTACAATAACTGATATGGCATGTTATGCACGCCCATGGTACGATGTTTCACCCTCATCATTTGGCTTGTTATTATTATTAATAAAACAACTTATTAACCATCAGGAAATAATTTATATATAAAATCTTTTATACGTATTCTTAGTGATAGGGATGGCCAGCCGTGGGTCGACTCGCGGGTATCTTAGGGTCGACTCTAGTTCAACTAAATAAACTAAATTTCATTCTGTGGTGAAACTTAGTTTATTTTGTTAAATTAAAGCTGACCCTAAACTATCCGTGGATCGATCCAGGCTCATCCTTACTTAGTGATCTAAAAACAAGTGTCGTAAAACGAACTACGATAAAAATCTCTTAAAATTAGCTGTAAATAAAGGTCTAAAATTTAAATTTTTATTTATGCTTATAAGTTATTATTTACAATGCGACGAGACTGAAATATTCTTCTTTCGAAGAGAGCATGGTCAATATAATAGTACATAAACATTTCGTATGTGATGTTTTTCTATAATTTCAATTTATTAAAAGAGAGAGGAGGAGGAGGAGGAGGCATGGTACTTTCGTTAGGCAATTACTTGGCACTTGTCATTATCTCGTCACCAACCCCCTCGCGCCCTGTCAATGTCCTCTTCTACTGTTCCATTTTCTTCCAACTCCAAGTTGTTTTTTTCGGAAAAAAAAATTGTCCTCCATTAGTTCTGTATTGATGCAGTGTGCGTGCTTATTCAACAGCCTACTGTTACTTTCGTTTTTCAATTAAATAGTAGGTGGGTATTTAAGTCAACTAATTGTGCTATGTAGTATATTAATTCCTAGTTGGCAGGAATCACACGCACGCACGTACCCATTAATGGCACAATAGTTAACTTACGTGGGTATATACTCTCTCCATCTTTTTTTAATAATTTAATAGATAACATCTTTATTTTTAAGTACATCTTTAATGATTTTTTAAATATAAGGAATATACGTTAAAATTAAAATATATTTAGTAAAAAATTTAATCACAATAAAATAAATAATAATTGTGTGAGTTTTTATTTAAATATAACGAATGATGAAACATATGCCAAAAAGTAAACACCATCATCTATGCAAATATAGAGAGAGTATATGTTATGGCTTTTGATGGTATTTATGGTACATCCTAACTTAAGTGTACTCACTTTGGAACATATTGTAGTGATTATAATATTTCAAAACAAAGTTAAATGGATCCATAGCTTGACATAATCTTAAATGAAACATATACTTTACTAATATTGAAGAAATTCGATAAATAACTACACGAGAGGGTATGGTTGGTTGATAGACAAAAGGTGGGAGACCATCCTTCTTTCCAGGGATGGGATAACTCTGGTTGCATATTTCATTGTTTGGTTTACGAGATGAGACAATCCTTGTATTTTGTTTGGTACGGAGTAGAATGGATAGGAGAGGGATAGGATGGATGAAGTTTACAGCCACGTTAGCCCCATTTGGTTTCTGGCGGCGTGCATCCGGTGAGGGGAGGAATGACAATTAGAGGAAGGAAGCTCAACGATGACCGAGCGATGAGCGGAGCTGTAAGGGCAGTCGCAGTGCACTGACGTGACGTTTGGCTTCAGCATGCCACGATGGAGGGAGGAAGCAAAATTTCGCTTTTTGCTTGACCTGCCAAGCCCTGTGCATCTCCGCCTTGAGTGCGGCGAGACGCGCCCAGAGGCATGCACCGCGACAGCTCGTTCCTCGACGTGGTCCCTGGCGAGAGAGAAGAGCTCGACATGGTCCGTGACGCATCCGCCGCCGTCGCCGCTCGCTCTGTCCGCAGCCAACGCCGTCGCCGCCCCTCGCTCTGCCTGCGGCCGATGACATCGCCGCCGCCTCGTGCTCCGCCCATGGCTGACGCCACCGCCCTGGAGAGGAGCTCTGGCAGGCGGGGAGAGAGAACAGGGAGAAAGGGAGCAGCAGGGGGAGAGAAGGTCGTGGGGCCCACTTAAAGCTGCTGTGGGTCTTATTTTAAATGGCTTGCACTGTGAGACACGGGGTTTATGGAGTAGTTTCGTCTACGTGACACATAAGGGAGTACTCCCCACTATGAATGCTCTATAGGAGTAGGAGCTCGATTGTGGCAGAAGAGTTGACGCCGAACGCGTGGAGGTGAGCAAAGGGCTCCATGACAACCGGCTAGAGGTGGGTGCAAGAGCTTTACGACGATCGCTTGGAAGTGATCAACTCTTGTAAATGAGGTAAGAATAATCTACATATAAGGGATGTGTTCTTTTGGTGATAAAAGATTATCTGATTTTTTGATAACTATTTAATGATATAAATGATGAAATTAACTAATACATCATTTATCATTCCATGAAATGTCCTGAAAATTCAAGAAAAAATTGAGAATAATCTAGGTAAAAGAACACAATAGCCATATATCACATGATACACAACCATTCATGATAATCTCTCTATCTACAAATATAAGAATATTTTAGGGGAATATAAGGGTTTTTGGTGGTTGAAATTTATATGCAAATATAAGACTTCCTCCCTCCATTCACAAATATAAAAGCGCCCACAAATATAGTGGATTTTATATTAATATTGTTTAATCCATCCAACCATTGCATTTATTATTTGCTGGTAGTTCTATCACTAGGCATGATCTTTTTTCAATTAAGTAAACATCGAGGACATTAGAGAAATTCTATTTCAACTTTAGACTCAGTAGAATAACATAAAATTACTTGTATTATATTTGTATAGATGAATCACTACTTCCCCACACAATCATCCGTTATGTAAATTTTGTCCAAATTTACTCACATTGGCTGTCCCACCTCACATGTATGAGGGACCAAATAATCCTTTTCTCTTATTTTCTACTCCCACCATCTTCGTTTACTTGCATTATGGATCATGTCTGTTTTAACTTTGACCATTAATAGCATCTACATAGTTAGTTAGTGATGAGTGGAACTTATATAGTTATATATTTATACGTCACGTAATACTGATATACCATATTTTTAGACATAAACAATGTTTTTTTTAAAAAGACGACTAATCAAAGTTAACAAATAAAAAGTAACTATTGAAAACTATTTAAAACCAAAGGGAGTAATTTAATTTCTAAAATTATAAAAATCCCTTATATTCGTGGGTGAAGAGAGCCAACAAAAATCGAAGAATAAAAAATAGAGTGAAGTGCACCAGCGGTCCCTAAACTTGTATGCATGTGTCATCTAGGTCTCTAAACTCTCAATATGTATTTTTGGGTCCCCGAACTTGTCCGGGGGTGTCATATAGGTCCAAACGGACTCCGACCCGCTCCATCCGCTGACGTGGCATGCCACGGTGGCGCCTACGAGAAGGGAGAGAAAAGAATAAGGAGGAGAGAGAAATTGATATGTGGGACCCACGTGGCACCACCAACACGTAGGCGCCACCGTGGCATGCCATGTGACACCCACACATTTGGTACCTAATGCATGGCGCAAAAAACCCCAAGAACCCTAAACCAAAAGCTTGCATAAACCCTCAACAAAAAAAGAAAAAAAAAGGGCTTTGTTTTACTCTTTCACATGTGGGGCCCACACCACCAGACTCTGCCGATCTCACCAGATCCCAAACACACCCAACACTGACTGACACACCTACCGCGCTCTCGGATCCTCCATCCGAAGCCGTTATAAATAAGCCCCACCCAAACCCCCGCATCCCCCGTGCTGTGCCGCTCCTCCGCCTCTCGTCGTCTTCCTCCTCCGATCCTCCCGCCGCTCGCGAGGCCAGACCAGACTCCCGCGAGCTCCCGCGAGGTAAGCCATGCGCGCGCTGCGCCTCTCTCTCCCCACCGCTCCCTCCAGCTATTTAGTCTACCGCCCGCCCCCCACGCCCGCCTGCTTCGTTGGCTAGCGCTAGATCTGGTCCGACAACCCTGCTCCGTTCCTCCTCGGATCGCTCTCCTCTCGCGCCGACGTGCGGGCGGGCGTGTGAGTGAGTGAGTGAGTCAGTTACCCAGTCCTGTGCGCTGATCCTCCCCGGTTCGTGCGCGGGTTTGGGTTTGGCCATTTTTTGTGTGTGTGATTACTGCGTCCTGTTACTCCTGTAAGGCTGTGGTTGTTGGACCAGGATTGGTTTTGGGCGCTCAGAATCAGATCCGAACCGGTGGTTTGCACTGAGAATTGCGCTCTCGGATGCCTTAGATCTGAGATTGTTGGTTACACATGCTTGTTTTTTTCTCTCTAATGGATTGTGCTATGCGTATAGGATCTCATACTCTGTATTACTGGGTTTAACGTCGGCTCTGTTTTATGCTGATAAATTTGCTATATATTGTTTCTATATATTTTTGTATTTGTAGCGATTTAGTTTGCTTGATGTGCCATGTTTCGATCATACAGACAATTATTCTGTAGGTGTGAGTTACCACGGTTAATCTATGCCCTGCTTGTTAGACATTTCGATTTGAATTACATCTTTTCCAATTTCCAAATGTTATTGTAGTATGATGCCTACATGTCTGAGAGGGATTGTACTCCCCTTCAGACCGGTTCTAGCTCTCCTTTACCCATACCCTGGGAAGCGTAGGTTGGATCCGAAATGGAGGACTTTAGCGCATATAACGTGCCTCCATGTTAAGGTTGAGCATTCCCAATTTAAAGAAACATCGTTCATTAGCCAAAGGTATTTCTTAATGCGAAAGCCTCAGAATCTTTCAGTAGGGATCCATGCAGTAGGAATAAAGAGAGTTATGTGAACATTTCTGATAGCTGATCTGGTGAAATATATTGGGATGAGATATGCTTGGTTCCTTTTTTCTCTGAAATTTAGACTAGAGAGATATTTAGCCATCTGTGCAAAGTATTTTTGAAAGACTATTAAAATATAAATTTGTTCGTCTTCCTGTCTGTCCAATAAATTAATCTTAATTTTCCACTGGTATAGAAAGATGGCGTCCCACATTGTCGGATACCCTCGCATGGGCCCCAAGAGGGAGCTCAAGTTTGCCTTGGAGTCTTTCTGGGATGGGAAGAGCAGCGCTGAGGACTTGGAGAAGGTTGCCACCGACCTTAGAGCTAGCATCTGGAAGCAAATGTCAGAGGCAGGGATTAAGTACATTCCCAGCAACACCTTCTCATACTACGACCAAGTCCTTGACACGACAGCCATGCTTGGCGCTGTCCCAGAACGCTACTCTTGGACTGGCGGTGAGATTGGTTTCAGCACCTACTTCTCAATGGCTAGGGGAAATGCTAGCGTCCCTGCCATGGAGATGACCAAGTGGTTTGACACAAACTAGTAAGTCAAACTTGGTTCCCTTGTATTATAACCAAAGGCAAATTTCTTTAGTTCTGGTCTAACTTTTTTGCGTACTCTTTGTAGTCACTTCATTGTCCCTGAACTGGGCCCGAACACCAAATTCTCCTATGCTTCACACAAGGCTGTATCTGAATACAAGGAGGCTAAGGCGGTATGCTGTTAACTTCTCAGCCATTTGTATATCCTCTGTACATACTAGCTTGTTCCCTATGTAGCTGTATGATTTAGGATTAGAGGAAAAGGTTCTCACTCATCTTATTCTTGTGCTAGCTATCTGCATTTATTTTGGTGCATCACTAGACAGCGGCAATTCTACATGTTGCATGCACATGACATAGGGTATAATTTGAAATTCCATTTGTATGAGGTCAAGTTAGCACAGAAACAGAGTATTGTACTTGTAATGATGATAGGTATAGGACACCTGGTAATTATCATTCTAGATTCGCCCTTGCTGTTAGTTAATAATATTGGTTCAATGTTCTTTAATTAAATATGAAGCTTAACATATGTTTGGAACCAGTGTAACATCTCTATATTGACAACTTAAATGTTGTTGGTGATGTTAACACTAAAAAGGAATTGTTGGTGCTGTTTTATCATGAAATTTACACTGGCCTCAGAATTTCTTATATGTTGTTACCTCCTATGCAGCTTGGTGTCGAGACTGTTCCGGTGCTTGTTGGTCCCGTTTCGTATCTGCTGCTCTCTAAGCCTGCCAAGGGTGTCGACAAATCATTCTCCCTTCTTTCACTCCTCAGTAGCATTCTTCCTGTTTACAAGTAAGCATATACTGAACATCATTTCTTTTTTTTTTCTATTTCAATATCAGTTGATAATATGTATATTGTAAATTGTAGGGAGGTTGTTGCTGAGCTGAAGGCAGCCGGTTCTTCATGGATTCAGTTTGATGAGCCCACCCTTGTTCTGGACCTTGATGCTCACCAACTGGCTGCATTCTCTGCAGCTTATGCTGAACTTGAGTCAGCGCTTTCCGGTTTGAATGTTCTTATTGAGACATACTTCGCAGATATTCCTGCTGAATCCTACAAGTATGTTTGTCCACTGCTAATACCAAATACATTATCTTCACCATGGTGTTCATCTCAAGTTCTATTGAGATAACAAAATGCTCATTCTTTTCAAATACAGGACCCTCACATCCTTGAGTGGCGTGACTGCATATGGTTTTGATCTTGTCCGTGGAACCAAGACCCTTGACCTTGTCAAGAGTGAGGGTTTCCCATCTGGAAAGTACCTCTTTGCTGGTGTTGTTGATGGAAGGAATATCTGGGCTGATGATCTTGTTGCATCTCTTAGCACTCTTCAGTCTCTTGAGGCTATCGTTGGCAAGGGTGAGCACTGAATCATCTGTTATTTGTTTTTTCTGTTTTCCATTGTTGCTGCTTTCTCAACAATTGTGAACATAATCCCAGACAAGCTTGTGGTGTCCACCTCCTGCTCGCTGATGCACACTGCTGTCGATCTTGTAAATGAGACTAAGCTCGACAGTGAGATTAAGTCGTGGCTTGCATTTGCTGCCCAAAAGGTGGTTGAGGTGAATGCCCTTGCCAAGGCTTTGGCTGGCCAAAAGGATGAGGTATGGTATTTTCATTTTCAGCCTTCATTTTCCTTATGTACCTTGTACTTAAGCTGGGTGCTTCTTTGTCATTTTGATTAAATCTTAAATCAAATTTGCTAATAAACATTGAACATTACCAATTGCAGGCTTACTTTGTAGCAAATGCTGCTGCTCAGGCCTCAAGGAGATCATCACCTAGAGTGACAAATCAGGAAGTCCAGAAGGCTGTAAGTACATCAAGCTTTGCTCATACAGGCATACATTAAGAGTTAACACATACCTTTTTTTAACCAAAGGTGCATTTCTTGCAGGCGGCTGCTTTGAAGGGATCTGACCACCGTCGTGCTACCAATGTTTCTGCTAGATTGGACGCTCAGCAGAAGAAGCTCAACCTTCCTGTCCTTCCTACGACCACAATTGGTTCATTCCCTCAGACTATGGACCTCAGGAGAGTCCGCCGTGAGTACAAGGCGAAGAAGTGAGTGTCTTGACTTATAATACTTATCTCTACTTCAATTATGTAATATTTAATTGCATCTCATACTGAAGTCTTATGTTTCTATAGGATCTCTGAGGAGGAGTATGTCAGTGCCATTAAGGAAGAGATTAGCAAGGTTGTCAAGATTCAAGAGGAGCTTGACATCGATGTTCTTGTGCATGGAGAGCCTGAGGTGAGCACTATTAACCTATAGTAATTTTTTTATGAAACTTAATCTTATGGTTCTATAAGCATTGTTGAAGAAAATATTTGTTTTTACCAGTGTAACTAAATTTCTATGTATTTACAGAGAAATGACATGGTTGAGTACTTTGGTGAGCAATTATCTGGTTTTGCATTCACTGCTAATGGATGGGTGCAATCGTATGGATCACGCTGTGTGAAGCCACCGATTATCTACGGTGATGTCAGCCGCCCGAACCCCATGACAGTCTTCTGGTCGAAGATGGCACAGAGCATGACCTCACGCCCAATGAAGGGAATGTTGACGGGCCCTGTTACCATCCTCAACTGGTCTTTTGTCAGAAATGACCAGCCAAGGTTTTTACTATTTCTTAGCTTCTTAAATATGTACTCGTCTTAAATAGTTTAGATAGCTCAAAGACAATTTTACTCCACGTGGATCCTTTTTAATTGTTGAGTGTCCGTTTGTGTACAGATTTGAGACATGCTATCAGATTGCTCTTGCAATCAAGAAGGAGGTTGAGGATCTCGAAGCTGGTGGTATTCAGGTTTGTGTCTTTTGGTTTCATTTCCTCCTGTTGTTTCATCCATACATCCCAAACAATTTTGTCGCCCCTTTTACAGGTGATCCAGATCGATGAAGCTGCTCTAAGAGAGGGTCTGCCGCTGCGCAAGTCAGAGCATGCATTCTACCTGAACTGGGCTGTCCACTCATTCAGAATCACCAACTGCGGAGTCCAGGACACCACTCAGGTAACTTATCTTCTCAAAACGCTGACATACCTGGGTATGGATCTTTCGTAGGCGTCACTCCTTACGGGCCTCAATTTCCCTTCCAGATCCACACTCACATGTGCTACTCTAACTTCAACGACATCATCCACTCCATCATCGACATGGACGCCGATGTGATCACCATCGAGAACTCCCGGTCCGACGAGAAGCTCCTGTCCGTCTTCCGTGAGGGCGTCAAGTACGGAGCTGGCATTGGCCCGGGTGTGTACGACATCCACTCCCCCAGAATCCCCTCCACCGAGGAGATCGCCGACCGCATCAACAAGATGCTTGCCGTGCTCGACACCAACATCCTTTGGGTGAACCCGGACTGCGGTCTCAAGACCCGCAAGTACACCGAGGTGAAGCCTGCCCTAACCAACATGGTCGATGCTGCCAAGCTCATCCGCACCCAGCTTGCCAGCGCAAAGTGAGACTTCATATAGCGCAAAATGAAAAATGTCCAATAGTGCCTTTTATCTTTGCTTGTTGAAAAGAGCCAACAGGGCCCATCTGTTTCCGAATAATATGGGGCCTTACACAAGCCCTTGTATCTGGTTAGGTTAGTTCTCCGGGATGATATACTGTTACATGCTGTACCCTAAGTTTGGTGGGTAATTTGAGGCTGTGTTTGGGTGGGAGCATATTCTTCTGTAGTACAAAACAGAATCACAAATGCGGCCATCGGATTGCATCTTCCGCTGTCTTCTTTTCTGAGCTCCATGAGTGGCAATTGCAATACACAGAATCGAATTGCTTCCTTTTCATGACACATCAGTAGTATATCTAACAATCTGAAAGCACAAACACCATATATGTTTGCAAACCAGTCCCAACTGACACAGCGACAATTGTTACACACGTATGAAACGACACATTTGCACAGGCGTTTTGTGCACATGCTAATGCTACAGCAGCATCAGGCACAGTACGTAGGCACCAACAGCGGCCACTGCAAGGATGAGAGCAATGCCAAGAACACGCGTGGCCCTAGCCCTCTGCCACCACAGTCTCCTGTTACCACCATTCACATCATCACCATGCGTCGTTCCTGGCACATCCTGTGTGGCAATCTGCTCTTCCCTCTCTACTACCTTCTCATCATCCATCCTGCCCATCTCTTCGTCTTCCTGGGCGCTGTATAGGACGCCACTGCTGCTGCTGCTGCTCGATGAGCCATCCGCCATGGCTGCTCCTCCCTGAGGCTCAGAGCTCACATTCTGGTCGTCTTTCTGCTTGTCCATGGAGGAGTTGGAGGGAGGGGAAGAAGAAGAAGATGATGATCCCTTGGGCAGGATGACGTAGAGAAGGGCCTCTTCCTTGTCCATGACGGCCCTGATGGCGCCGGCGTTGCAGCTCCTCGGGACCGGAAACATCTTGAGGAATCGTGCCCGTTGGCCGCCGTCGGCCTGCCGCTCGCCGGTGACCTTCAGCTTCCGGCTGGTGTTGTAGAGCACCTTCAGCTCCTCCTTCCTGAACCCTGAAAACCAACAGACCGATCAAATGCTTCAGGTGAGTAATTTCGGATCTTGCATTCCGAAACTCTAGTTTTTACACCCGAACAATCTTTTGTCGAATTTGAACAATTCGCGCTAAATTCAAATAAATTCTACGTATGTTTTTTTTTTTTGCCAGAGTAACACCCTACCAAGATAGACCCGAAATTTCGGAAATGTTCTTTTCCAAAATGTGAGCCATGAGTCATTGTACAAGCAACGAATTTTACCCGAGATATCAACGACGAGGGTGTCGGCGTCTTCCGTTCGTGTCCACTCGCACCGGGGATCGACGGCCGTGTACGCGCGGCGGCGCGGCGGCTGCGGTGGGGGAGCCGCCGGCGTCGCGCCGGCAGCACCAGCTGCCTGCATCTGCACGTACGGTACGTGTTTGGACGACGGCACGTAAACAGTTATGACAATTTGGGCCAATCTTTCAGTTTCAGCAACAGGGTTAGATAACAACGAGGGTATTATAGGGTAGGATGGTAGAAACATTTGGTGCTTGGCCGCAGAAACGGTGTTGCCTCCTAGGTGAGTTAAAGGGTAAAAGTAGCTGCTAGGCGACACCTTCCTTTGCTTCTGCTGGTCTCAGATGTTTTGCTTCAGCTCCAAGGTGGACACTCCTCTGTTGGAAGGAGTATACCATCACCATGGCTCCATTCGTGTGGGTATACGGTGTGCCTCCCGTGTAATGCACATTGGGAATCTACATTGTTGTGTAAATGGAATGGGAGATTATAATATGGGCAACTCTCCGGTATATTTTACTGATAATATTATACTATTAGTAGAAAAAATGTATTTTTTACTTTGTTAATTACTTGATTAACAGTATTTTGTAATTTTATTTTTTTTGCAATAAAGATTACAATAAAAATGATGATATTACCTCTTCAAATTTCTACTACACCTAATATTATTGGCATCTCAGTCGTCCAATAAAAATAGAACAACGATATGATTAAATTATACTACTGATAAAATACACCGGAGTCAACCCCTTATAATATATACCGCAGTTACATTTCTTCTGTCGGATATGAGTACCTGCAGTTATGAAGCCTAAGGGCATGCACAATGCTCCTAAGGTTCTCTCAATGTTATAAAGCCTAAGGGCACGCACAATGCTCCTACATAGCGAGGAGCTTCAGCTCGGCACGTAGAAGCCGTGGCTCCAGCTCGACTCGTTGCTGCGTTCTACGAAGACGCCCGTCTCTTGCAGAGGGAACAAGTGCTTCGGCTTAGAGCTGTGCGCTGAGCCGCGCGTTGAGCCACACGAAATAGCATTTTGAGCCGCATTGTGAGCCGGAACGCCTCCGCTTGTGGCTTCGTAGAACTCTTGCAGAGGGACCTGGGTCACTGTAGCTTCCAGTGTGGCCCATGTAGCTTTATAGAGGCTTGCAGGTGGGGGTGAGCCCTGACTGTGTGTCCCTAAGGCATGCACATGAGACCAGGTTCCCTTCCTCCACCTCCTTGACGAGACGTTGGCATCACCTTCTTTCCTCCCCACTGACGAGGCCCATGCCTAATCCATTCAAAGATGATGAGTTCATCTTCATCAAGTATGATCGATGTACAAGACCAATTCTACCTAAGGATGGTGAGTGGTAGAAAAATCTAGCCGACCAAAACTTTTAGTGGAAATAAAACATTCCAAAATTGATAAACTAACCTATAAATATTGATCTCCTTTATGTTGCCGGTCCGACCACACAAGAACAAGAGAACACAATTTGGGATAGATCAATTTTATTGGATCAATATGTATTTTAAAAAGCACTCCTCTCAAACTCCATTTTTTGTCTCTTACAAAAAGCTATATCTTTATCGTGGCTCAACCCTTTTTCTATTTATACTTAAAAACTCCATCGCAAACTAGGAGCAGTACCTCTAGTCCTAATAGAACCCAAACCCTTAATTTTCAAAACGAATTCAATTTTAATTAAATTCTCTTGTTCTAAATTTTGACATCAAAACCGAAACTATCTTTGCCGGTATTCATGGTACATTACATATGTGGCCAGCCACAGTACCTTGTAGCTGCATCTCTCTCATCTATTTTCCTTCTTTAATTTCCCATCCAATTTTTTCGTGATTTATTTGGTGCTTGCAGACGTAACTTGTGAAGGGCATTTACAAACACATCTCCACACGGTGTCCATCCACCGTGTGCCAACTTATGTTTAACCCCGTCACCAGGCATCCTTAACTGTTTTAGAACTCAACTACTTCCTTAGCCTAGTTCTGATCCCGTCACTGACTAATGTTGATTCCAAGTATACTGACTTTACTTTAACCATGTCATTTGGCATTTCAATCATGGTAGATCTTATCCCCCCTTCATATGCACACAAATAGACAAACCGACCGTTTATATGCACATATATTACAAGTAACTCATATTTGTCGCATGTACTCACACTAACACCATATTAGTTTTCAAACCAATTTCTATTAAATAAACAATTTACAATACCAACTATTTATCACAAAATATTAATTATAACAATGATCTTACACATCATATTTGAAACATTTTACCAACGGAAACTTTCCATGAATCTGAGTAAAAAGTTTAAATGCACGGGTAGAAAGGTTTTCAAATTTTTTAGTTGAAAATTTCAAATTCGAAATAATTTTGATTTAAGGATTTGGATAAATGTTTTTCATCTTTCAATTGGAAGTTTAAGATTTTGAATTAAATATTTTGTGATTCAAATTGAAAGCTTCGTACCACCAGTAGAAACTTTTTGTTTTTATTAATCAAAAGGTTCCAGCCTGAGTTGAAACTAAGAGGTGGGAAGCACAAAGTTTTAGATTTGGATTTTTTAAGGTACACCCAAACTGTTTTAAACCATCCATCACGGATGGATCCAATGGTTCATATTACTATTACCTCCTAGGAGGTAAGTTCATTTATTACCATTAAAACTTTCTTAATGCAATTATTATATTAGAATAAGGAAAGAAGTAAAATTTCCTTTTAACACTATATACAAACTCATATTGCTATAATAAATTTTGATGGTAAAATTTAAATTTTGAATGAATTTTACCACAGTCAGATTATAAAAAAAAACCTTTTTTGGTTTATTACTTCCACTTTTTAGTGGAAGATTTGAAACAATTTCAAAATATTGAATCATATATTTGTTTTTAAGCTATAGTAGTTTCGAAGATGAAAATAGAACCACTTTTTTTGCTTCATATTGTTGAATTTATGTCAAATTTCATTAAACTTCCTATCAAAATTGTGACAAAATCATTTATAGGTGGGTCCTAATATTTGAATAGGTATGCATTCTTTGGAAAGTATTAAACGTGACTCTCATATTTGGAAGGAGAAATTTATGCTCCATTACTTTTCCTTTCCTAGTCAATTATTAAAAATTATTATTAATTTTTTTACCTAGAAAAATGGATCATTTATGACCAACGGTTCTGGTCTTTTTCAGTGGTGCACTGAAAAATGGCTCTTTAGATTTTTGATTGTGCTAACGAAAGGAAAAAACTCGTCGTGCTTCCGTTCTTCACGGCATCAATTGCCGGAATTTACTCACATGCGCAACGAGCATTTCCCGGGCAACAGCTCCATGATAATGGCTCTTTAGGCCCTGTTCTTTGGGTTAAGTCATCAGCTTGGAAAACATGGCAACAAATTAGTAAATAAGATGATATGATTTTTGAAATAAACTATCCTATACAAAATTTTCGCAAAAACACACCGTTTAGAAAGCACGCGCGCGAAAACGAGATAATACGATTTAGTTATTTCGCTCCAACGAAATGATCACATTATAGGGAAGTTAAATCATTCGTAACAACTCATCCAAATTTTATCATTCATATTGTTATTTAGATGACTATCCAAAATAGATTATCTTCATATCTGTTATCACTTCAACAGAACATCTATATTATATTATCAATATATATTTTATTACTATTTTACAACCACATACTCTCATGTTGTTATTGTTATTGTGATTAGATGTTGAGATATGGAGAAAGGAGAGAACATCTATATTTAGAGTTTTTCTTTCTAGTATGGATGATGATCTATTACTAGATGATGGATGATGGTATAGATGATCTGCTAAAACCGTTTCCCCCTCACATCATTTATTTGTATGATGGATGATAGGATAGATAATCTGTTGGATTTGCTCATGGCCTATTGTAAGGAACATAACCCCTTAAATAATTTAATCTGAAATTCACTCATACGAAGACTTAAGCTCATGATATTAAAATGCTATTTAGATCCTCGCAACTACTTAGCAACGTATTCTTTCACAAGAGGTTGAATGTAGAAGGTAATGCAGCTAGCTCGATTGTGGCGGGGCTCTGGTCGATTGAGCTGCATGCTTAGGGCATGATCTTTTGGCTTTTCTAATACAATAATCCAAACGACGTATTTATAAATAAAATATATTTTATAAATAAAGTTTCTATATATACGTATTCGTAGTGACTTAAAAGTCAATGTAAAAAATAAAGTGAGATAAAAAACCTTAAAATCAACTCTAAATGAAGTAAAAAGACAAGGGAAGGGTATTAGTTTTATTTTGAATGTTAGAAATATTGTTCCAAATCACAGGGAGAGTAATAAAGAAGAAAGCGACAACAATTAGCAGATTAAAGTGCTGATTCTTCATCATCTTATTATTTCATCAAATTGATCCACCAAAGCAAAGAACATGTCTTTTTCAAGCTGTAACACCACGTGATTAATTAACAATCCACACATCGTATATATACTTGCCCTTCACAGAAGAAGCGCGTATTAAACTTGGCCGCTCCAAACACTTTTTCGCGCCATTTTTCACATCTCGTCGCTGTAGCTCGCGTGACCGTGGCCGTGGCCGTGGTGGTCACCGGCGGCACCGCCGATCGCGGCGTTCCTCAAGGCGTTCCACACGTAGAGGGTGATGCCGAGGAGCACCACCACCGCCACAGCCACGTTCACCAGCTGCCGGCGGCTCGCCGAGGCCGGCCTGCTCAGCTGCGCCATGTCCGGCACCCCCGCCACCGCGTCCTTGGCTTTCTCCTCCTGCATCTTCCTGTCTTCGTTCATCTTTCCTCTCGCCTCCCTTTGCATCCGCTCCTCCTCCTCCTCCGCTGCCGCTGCCGCCGCCGGCGGCGGCAGAAGCTTTGTGGTCTCTTCCACCACGTCCTCCTCCTTCGGCTTCATGAGGGTGCCCAGGTCGGACCTCTTCCGGCTCACCCGTTCCGGCGCTGGAGCTGGCACGGGAGGCGGCGCCGGTGCCGGCAAGGCCGGCTCAGAAATGGACGGCCTCCGAGGCAGCGACGACCTGCGCTCTGCGCCTGTGGGGGGCCTCTGGGAAGGAGGCGACGGCGGCTTGGCCACCCCAGGAAGGGGCGCCGCCGGAGGCCTCCTGGGCTCAGGTTGCGGCGGCGGCGGGAGCGGTGGCGACGGCGACGGCGTCAACGGCTGCGTCGGCGAGGCGATCTTCTTGGGGAGCGTGATGGTGAGCGTCTCGTTCTCGAACTTGGCGCGGATGCCGTCGACATTGCAGTCGGCGGGGAGCTGGAAGTCCTTCTGGAAGCGGCTCCACCTGGTGCCGGCGACCGGCCGCTCGCCGCGCGTTCGGAGGTGGCCGTGGTTGTCCACCAGCACCCGTATCTCCTCCCTCTTGAACCCTGCCACGCCATGCGCGCATCCGCGAATCAATGGACACGACGATACTAGCAAGCT
The DNA here is from genome assembly GCF_000231095.2 of Oryza brachyantha. NCBI lineage: Eukaryota > Viridiplantae > Streptophyta > Magnoliopsida > Poales > Poaceae > Oryza > Oryza brachyantha. The sequence continues at coordinate 21,089,116 of NC_023165.2, forward strand.
AGGAGAGAGATCGACTCGACCATTTATAATTTTTCTTGCCTGGGAGGGAGATCCTGACGGCGTCGGCCTCGGCGCCGCGGCTCCACTCGACGGCGGCGTCGTACTCCTCGAAGGTACGCCCGGCGACCCTGTCCATGGCTTCTCTACCTTCGCTAGCTCAAGCTGCTGCTGCTGCAGGACGATCGCTTCGTCGTTGCAATGCCTCTACCGCTGCTGGCTGATGACGATGACCTCTTGCAGCTGATGCATATATAGTCGTCAGTGATAAGGAGATGCAGGGGTAGGAGAGGAGAAGAATATGATTCGCTTGGTGAGCAAGTGACCAATCGGCTGCAATTTTTCTCCTGTGGCCAAGATACCTGCGTGGGCAAGGCAGGGTGAGCAAGTATTCCTTGCTTGGTTTTTTGGGCAGGAAAATGCATGTGGATTTTGCAGGGGAGGTGTTTGCTCCACCGCTCAAGGGAAGCATATTAGTTGGGATGGGGCAGGTATTAATTAGTACCATGGATCACCTTTTTGCATCTAGAAATGTGGTTTATCTAGTACTGCCAAGTTACTTATGTTAAACTTTGATAAGAAGCTAGGTGCATTCATGTTGACGGGTACTTTGATTTTTGAATGTGTTTCAAGATCTTGTTCATACTTCCTTCGTCCTAAATGTTTGACGTCGTTGATTTTTTTATAAACGTTTGACTATTTGTCTTATTTAAATTTTTTTGTTAAATATATAAAGCTATATATATGCATAAAAATATATTTAATAATAAATGAAATGATATAAAAATAATTAATAATTATGTAAATTTTTTGAATAAGACGAATGGTCAAACGTGTATAAAAAAGTTAACAACATCAAACATTTAGAGGAGTTGCCTTGGTTGTCTGGGTTCTGAGAAAGTAAGAATGGGCTCCTGCTTCATCTTGTTTACTGACATTTTCATTGCAAACACCATCAATCTCCCATTGCAAACGACGATAGAATTAAGTTTGTCATTCGGAATGAAGGAATCGTGAGAGATTTCTTAAGGATGTGAACTAAATTCTACGAAAATCTTGTACAATTCTCGTGTTCCAAAGAAGTTCCAAAGAAGCCTTGAGGCTGAGAATGGAGGGTAAACGTGTAGCTGTATAATCTGTTTCTAAGCATACTCCCTCCGCAAACTTTTGACTATCTGTATCCAGAGTTTAACCATCCGTCTTATTTAAAAAAAAATTGAGAAATTAAAAAAATAGTAGCATGTAAAGTAATATTTATGATTTATCATCTAATAAAAACAAAAATGTTAATCATAAAAAATATTTTGAATAAGACGAAGAGTAAAATATTATAGGTAAAAAGTAAAAGATTGATTTATTTTGGGACGGAGAGAGTACTTCAAGAGAAATGGAGCTTGTAGTGTCTGTACTACAACGGTAGAATTGGTGCATCTGATATGTCGAAAATCACACCAACAGGCTGCAGATGAAACACTTCAGCCTTCAGCAGCATTGGCATTGTGAAGGGTGCTCTCACAGAAGTCATTACAGCTGGCGACTCAGCATTAGATCCATTGAAACAAGGAAATTGTCCGTGCACCATTTTATGTGAAAATCAACTATGAAGTATCTTTGCTTCTCTACATGAACAGAATTGCCTACCGAAGTAGCCTTAGAAGATGCTACGTGAACTGTGTTGCGTTGCTTTTGAGACCCAAACTGCCACGATTCATGTGTGTCCACGGCCTCCGCACTTTGAGCACATAATGTTCCCAGTGCCTCCACACCCTATAGAATTTGCAACACGATGTATTCAGGTCATCCATCATCCATAGAGTAGCAAGAAAATTACTGCAAACAAACGATTATCAACTTATATACCTAGACATCTGACTTTTACGATGATTCCCTGGCTTTCTAATATGGAGTCGACATACAAGCCTGAACCAACACAGGTTGCACATAACACTGCGCCTTTGGTTTCACAGCTTATGCAAGGAGGATTCTTCCCAACGTTCTTCTTTTCCAAATCTAAACCAGCTGGGGTTCCAATATCCTCCTCCGGAGCAGATTTGTCGTAGCAGAATAATGATTCGAGGTTACTCTTGTTTCTTTGCAGGTCATGAATTGCACCTGTTCTAATCTGAATGGAAAGAAATTTGTGATTCTGCTAAGTAAAAATTCTATTATCAAATAGGATAGCTAACATCATTCCCACACTAAAAAAATAATACTCCGTATAATGAGTGTTATCCAATATTAAAATGCTTAACACTTAACACCAGACATTAAACAGTACGTTGCAATAAAATCATAATGATGGTGGTTTAGATAACCTGGCATACTAAGAACAATGCCTTGGGAAAAAAAATGTAACACCAAAATTATGACAAATCAACAATGAAATTGCATGGAAATATCAAGAAATGTTGCTACTATTGCTCCCATGGTCCCACCAGTGTTTGTCATGTGATTCATCTACATCAATGTGACAAGGCAGTTAATCCTTAACACTGACATTATCTAGTGGGCTAGAAGAATGTTTAATCAGAATTTTCCATCATAAATGACATTATCAGTGAGCTAGAATTCAAAATAATATCATTTATTTTCTATCTGACACATAAAAACATATACGACACGTCAGTTACAAATGAGCAGAAGGTACATAGCTACTACATGCCATGTCTTGCAATATGTAGACACATTGTTTATGCATTATATCAACAAAAAGAGCTTGCCTGAGGGATATGCAGGTGCCACGTTAGTGCAGAGCAGCATCCCCATATTCAGTGACAAATTAGGTGGATAGTTCATTCAGACAAGGCAAACTAGTATTGTTTAACACTGACGAGCAAACAAGAGTGACTGATATAACCAAGGTTAATTCCATATCCCTTTTTTTTCTGCTAATATATCCCAGTATCATGTTACAATTGTTAAATCCTACAGTTTATTACTCAAACAGAAACAGTACTGTATTCATCACAATATATGCATATAGAGACTTCCAACTTCTCAGTTTCACGGAAGCATCGGACATTGCTTTCAGCAATCAACTTCTAAAGATAATTTGTTCATGAATCATAAGAAACAGCTTTGCTGCACATCCATCTAGGCGCGCCGCACGCATGTCTATTATTTCGCTCAGAGTTTCAGCAGATGCTCACATAACTCATAGAGCACCATAACCACCAAAAACATATGAAAATTTAAGAAAATCACTGTCCAAATAGGGCATTTTAGTGTTCACCTAGGGACACTACCATTTGTATGATCAGATGCGCTGAATCCTAAGGAATTTGACCAATGCCACTGCAACATCTCTTTACCTTGTTCATGTTGATGTCTGATTTAAGCATTATCTTAGGCTCTAAGAAGATTTGGAACCAAATGATTTTCAGAGACCAAAGGAATTTATCTCTATCCATATGGTAATTCTTTTGTAGAACCCTTTGGATCAGAAATTTCATTCTCCTCCCACTAGCAAAGCACGGGATGATTTGGGTCGGTGAAAACCAAAAGGGGGAAAAAAACGTCCCGCAAAGCACCACAAGTCCACAATGCACCAAATTTACGGCACTAACGATCCCCGGCATCGCCACCGACCGAACGCATCCTGGTGGCTTCAGCTTTCAGAGGAGTCGCAGAGAAAAAAAAGCGAGAATCGAGGGAGGTCGCCTCACCTTGGCGGAAATCGCGCGAGAGGCGGGCCGGGCCGAGGCGAACCCCATTGGCAGTGGCAGGGATCCGCGGCCGCGGCGCGGCGCCGGCGAGGCGCGTGGCGGGCCGAGCCTAGCCGAGACCTCCATGCTGCGCTCCGGTGCGAACGAGAGTGGGGAGCGGGAGCGGGAGGGGACGGACCGGATGCAGCGGCGGCGGCAAACCTCTCCTCGCGGAGCTCCGCCGCGGTGGGAGAAGACAAAAAAGGAGGCGGCTGGCTCCTCGAGCTGGACTAGCTTCGGGTTCATCGCCAGGACGCGGGGCCCCACCGGCAGCGAACAGCGTGCGGATCCCACCTGTCAATGACCTCGTCCAGCCGGCCGAAGAATTGGGCCATGACACTTGAAGGCCTTATTTGGACGAGCCACAATCGAAACAGGGGGGCCTTCCTCTCGGTCCAAGTCCAACCGCGTGAAATATTCAATTAATACAATTAAACACGACGCACGCCGTATTATATTTATGTTATAATTAATAAATTAAAACAAAACATGCAAGATGGTAAATCTCATTTAAAAATGAACCAATAATCTTTGCATCACATATAATTCATCATGCATCAAAAGATAATGACAAACCTATCAATTTTGTAAAAATTATTACTTTATAAAATATGTGTAATAGTTAACTAATAGATGATTTTTACAAATTTTCTAGTTTGTAAGAATATAATAAATCGTTCAGCGTGTTCTGGATCCTCTAGAATAAGCATGTCCTCGATCACCCATGGCTTCAAACCTCTTATTAACAATACCAAAATCAAGTCCTCTAAAACTCTTCTTACCAATATAGCACAATAAGTCATAGAATCATCTATCGCTTGACTTATTGTGCAGATCAATTTTTACCCTATCCTAATTGAAAAGACACTTCCGATATACTCCTATGTTGGCCCAAAAGCTATGCGAGTTGTATCATATCTGGGCCGGCAATCCCACCCGACCGAATGGGTGAGTCCGCCTCTTGGATGGTATAGTAGGAATGATAGATAAGTTCCGTTTAGATTCAGAAAATTTTTAGAAGAAATATCACGTCAAATGTTTGATCGGATGTCAGGAGGGATTTTCGGACACGAATGAAAAACGAATTTCACGGCTAGCCTAGAAACCGCGAGACAAATCTTTTGAGCCTAATTAATCCGCTATTAGCACATATTGGCTAATGTAGCACTTATGACTAATCATGGACTAATTAGACTCAAAATATTCGTCTTAGGATTTCTTCTATAACTATACAATTAGTTTTTTGGTTTATCTATATTTAATGTTTTATTTAGATGTTCAAAAATTCGATATGATGTTTTTAGAAAAAAAATTTAAAACCTAAACAAGGCCTAAGTCGCTGGGTCCATCGTCACATCGATCGCAACCACGACGGAAAGTTCACCGGTGGGACCAGTTATCTGTACGAGCTCGATGCCTCGATCAATCGGTTCGTGCACCGTCGCATATCTTCATGGTGCGTTTTAGATTTTTTTAAAAAATTAAACAGATATCACGTCAGATGTTTAACCAAATATTAGAAAAGTTTTCGGATATAAATGAAAAACAAATTACAGATTCCGCCAAGAAACCACAAGACGAATCTTTTGGACCTAATTAATTCGTCATTAGCATATGTTGGTTGCTATAGTATTTATAGCTAATCATGATCTAATTAAGCTTAAAAGATTTGTCTTACGATTTTTTCTATAACAGTGTAAATAGATTTTTTTTATCTATGTTTAGTGCTCTATTTATATACTGTTTTTAGAAGAAAAAAATTAGAACTAAACAGGGCGTTAATTAGCTATGCCTAGCTAGCAAGCTGACGCGTTACGCCGGCCGACCATCGATCAAAACGATCGATATGCCTGTTCACGTACGTAGCACGTAGTATAATATCGACGCAGACGCAGACGCAGGCGCGCGTAACCGTGTAACAGCACGCAGTATGATATCGCACGCTGATATATCTTATTATGTCACTGTACGTACGTGCGTGACTGCGTGGCGCTCGATCGGGAGTCGGGAGCAGTACTAGACGTGCGCGAATTCGATCGGCGCCCCGAGATGTCGTGGTCGATCGCTCCCGATCTGTCCCAACCGGGTCAGGTCACACCAACGGGTGGGTAATTGATTTTTGATGGGTCGCGGATCGACTCGCGGTCACGCGGCAGCACGTACGCGTGACAGCGGGCGTAGCTAGTAGTAGCTAGCTAGGCAGAAGAGGCCGCCATTCTCATGTCCATGTCCGGGCGCGCAGGCCGGGCGGGTCGGTGTCCTTCGCTCGTGCGGGCTCGATCGATCGGCATGTCGCGTCGTGGTGCACACGAATCGACTGGACGTTGTCGCTAGGGTGCATACATGCGTCAATACGTACATCCATTCCAAAATATAGGGATGATTATTTTTATTTTTTAAAAAAGATGTATGTTTGTAAATAAATAATAACTTATAAATAATATATATATATATAGCGATCTAAATACCAACATAAAAAAATAAAATGCAGTAAAAAATCTTTAAAATAACTTAAAATTTAAGATAAAAAATTTAAATTTTGACTTAGGTTATGGCCTTATAAGTATAAGTAAAAAGATAGACGGGTAAACTGTTTGGTAGACATTAAGATTAAAAAAGACTGATATTTTTGAAAAAAATAAATAAAAAGTAAATAAAAACGAAAGGGTACCTGGGAATAAAATGAGAATAGTTTTAAATGAGAAGTGATTGGTATGATAAATATTAATATAAAATGATTATATTTTGACATATAACATTTAAATCATGTAAATACTTATATTTTGAAATGATGGGATTATATATATATGCATACCGTTACTGTACCATCCATTAATTAGTGTACCAATTATTGCCTGTGTCAAATTGTTCTTCGATTGATCGGCTGCTTGATAAAGTGATAAGTTGTCGAGCAGTTCACTGGTAGCAGACAGTTGCACTCAAATGAAAGTGACTTATATATATATAAGACCATTAGATATTTCTATTTTCAAAAAAATCGTTAAACCGGATTATTTCCTACCTAGTTATTCCATCACCATCTATCGCCTAAAGTCGTAGAGTGAAAATACCACTCTACCTTATCATTTCGATATTAATTCCATATATGGATATGGAGTGTGAATTGTATAAGGAGTATATAGATATGTGACCATTAGAAAACACGGTTTTTTACATAAAAGAATACACGGTTAATAATACACATTCTCTTCTTTTCAAATTATAGATGCAGGACAGATATATAGTACTGTATTTACTCTTCTTTTCATATTATAACATATAAGTCGTTTTGTCTTTTTGAAAAGTCAAATTTATTTACGTTTAACCAATGTAGTAACATTCTTAACACAAAAAATATATCATTAAAATATATTTAATTCTGGATTTAATAAAACTAATTTGGTAGTATAGATATTTATATGTTTTATTATAAACTTGAACAGATTTGATTTTTAAAAATTGAAACATCCTGTGACATATAAAGGAGGGAGGAATAGGATATATAGATGGATAAATCGATCGATCCGTCGTCACCCCACAGCCACACGTACGTGCTCCTTTCATATTTCAATGGATAATGCTATTGATTTTCTCATACTATTCAGCTTATTTAAAAATTTTGTGTAAATATATAAACTTAAGTTATAATAAAAATATAATTAATAATAAATTCAATCACCATAAAATAAAATAAATATTAATTACATAAGTTTTTTTAATAAAATAAATAATCAAACATAGAATCAACGAAGTTACCTGATACGTACAATACGAACAGACTACGCCACAAGGCCAAAAGGCAATGGGAAGGCCACCGCAGGGACACAAGTCTCAGTACGTAATCGAGCTCTGTTGTATAGGAATATATCTAGCTTAGCTAGCTGACGCGTCACGCGCGCCGGCCGACCATCCAACGAACATATATACTCCCACGTCGTAAACCTGCTCATGTAGCACGTGATGTACACGCACTCAAACGCCTAACTGAACGCCTAACCGGTAACACGTACTATATGTGATTTCACACGAAAGTGGCACTTAGTCCCCGAAACATATATGATTAACGAGCGGCCTTGATGTAGAGCAAGTATAATAATAGACTGAAAGCCAGCTAAATGGTAAAGTGGGGTAGAGATAGAAGGAAAGAGATAAGAATGAGCTATAAATTTATAGTCAGAATCAAAAAAATCCGTAGCACGTGATGTACACGCACTCAAACGCCTAACTGGTAACACGTACTACGTGTGATTTCGCACGCACGTGGCACTTAGTCCCCGAAACATATATGATTAACGAGCGGCCTTGATGTAGATCAAGTATAATAATAGGCTGGAAGCCAGCTAAATGCTAAAGTGAGTAGAGATAGAAGAAAAGAGATAAGAAGCGAGCATTAAATTTATAGTCAGAATCAAAAAAATCTGTGAGAGAGACAAGTGGGTCCTATATTAATAATAAAGAGTTAACTAATATATGAATGAACAGAATGAACAGAGAAGACTATAAAAAATATAGCCGGCTCGTTGCTATGTTATTAGCCTTGCTTTAATGGACTCGATCACACGATTGCCCCTGGCCGAACCAAGCGATCGGATGGGTAACTTAATTTGATCCGTCGGGGAAGCTGGGTAGCGACGGACACATGATTTAGATGATATGTATTCAAAATGTTATGGATTAGGAACGTTATTTGATAACTAAAATATTAAAATTGGCTTGTATAACAAACATTTAGCGACGATACGATATATGTTATATATAACATAAAATTGAGTCTAAAATCATATTTTATTTAATAGATTATAACATAAAATTGTTAAACATATAGAAATTAGCTAGATATGAAACACCTAAAGAATGAAAACGATGAATTGATTAGAATTCTTATAATTTAGATGGTAACTTTGTTACGCTCCATATTTTAAAAATAAGTTATAGTGTTCTTATCCTTTACTTGCAAGAAGAATTTACTTTAATGAATATAGCTAAACAATCATTTAAATATTGTTGGTACATCTTTCTTCATAAATTGTTTTTGATCCTCTCAACACCAGTAGTTGTAATAGGGAGAGCAAGCACTAATTTGATAAGTATATAAACGAGATCATACCGAATAACCTTCCATGTTTTAATAAAATGAAGCATCTTAGATAGTGTTGACCTCGAAAATAATTCGACCTATCACACACGAAGACCTGAGAGTCTTTCTTAGAATTCTCTAGTGCAAGACCTAAATTCTTAGATTGCGTAGGCGTGCTAGTCAGTTTGATCTTGCAACTGAGAAGATAAACAGTAAACCAAGTCGATCGGCTATCGAGCCGATAGGTAACGAAAGATCTAGTCGATCAGATGTTGATGTAGTAGCACTTAGTCGATAGGATAAACGATCGGCTGTAAAAAACTTGGATCGGCAGGAAACTTATAGAAACATACTTGAATTAAATATTAGACCAACGTAATCAGCCAAGTTACTTATTAATCTTAGTCGATCGGACGATCCCCTATAACGAGATCGAACCAAACATACATAGATCGGACTTAACCAAGACAGTATGCAGTCAAGCACGATATAATTATAGGAAACATGAAGATCGATAAGGCTAATAAATAAAGCGATGAATTACTTGGAATAAATTAAACAAACAATGAATACTTTGTTGCGATTGGCTAACACCAACTCGCATGTAATTCTCTTAAGCCGATGCAACACAAATAAATATCTATCTAATTAGATCAAGCTGATTGGTGTCAATAGTATAGCCAACTAATAGTTTTAATTCATCTATAGTCAATCTAATAGCCAATTTATACAATAGCTACCTATAAAACATATGCAATCTTGTCTTACCTGTCATACACATGTTATGTCTTGGCATCCGTGCTGCAGTTGACTATAAATCTATAGCTTACTATTCTTTCTCTTATCTCTTTAAAATATATCTATAGTTGGCTTATTGTCTATTATTATACTTATACTGATAAAATCTCGCTTCCATGTCTTACTTCACAGTTCACACGGACGTTGGTAATAATCATCATCATAACACTAGTACCACCAATCGGTGGCATGAACGGGGCTATGAATCGCGCGAAAAAATCGTTAGGAAAGAAAAAACATACTCCCTCCGTCTCAAAATAAACCAATTTTTCACTCTTTACTTTTAATTTTTGACTCTTCGTCTTATTCAAAAAATTTTTTGATTGATATTTTTATTAGATGATAAATTATAAATAGTGCTTTATGTATGACTAATTTTTTTTAATTTTTTTAAAAAATTTTAAATAAGACGAATAGTCAAATGTTAGATACGAAAACCAGATAATTCGTTTTTTTTACAGAGGAGTACGCCGCAGCAGACGCGTTGCAATCCGGTACTAGAGAAACTACTTCCAACACGACAGCATCCAATAAGCGACGAGAGACGACTAACCTATCTGCCCTGTCGGTATTGGTATCCGGCACAATCTTTTCGATGTAATTACTCTTATAGGTTAAAAATTAAATTTTCAATTTTTAAAATTAAAGTTAATTTTAGATTTTTTTACTGGATTTTATTTTTAGTCTTTTTTAATAGCTAAAAATACATATATAAATTACTTTTTATTTATAAACATGCCATTTAACTTTTTTTCTTATAAAAGTAGATGCACCACTGCACAATCCGGCCGCCACGTACAGCCAGGACCACCCCCGCAGCGCGGCGTGAGTGATACGTTTAGGGTGTGTTTAGTTCCAGGGATAAAATGGTTGAGATAGATCGTAACAAACCTATTCGAACCCATTCCTCAGGTTTGCCTCGTTCTCCCCTTCTCCCTCTCCTCCCTCATCTGTACATGGCGGCACCGGCGGGGGAGGGCGCAAGTGGCCATGGCTGGCGGGGGAGGGCGCAGGTGGCGGCGGGGTTTGGCGCACGTGGCCGCCGAGGAGGGCGAAGGGTGGCGCCGGGGTTGGGCACAGGTGGCCGCCGGGGAGGATTGCACACGAGGCTGATTTTCTGGATTTTGTGCTTGGTTCAGATCTTGTGCTTGCTGTGAATTTGTGCTTGATGTAGATTTTGATGCATATTCAGAACATGAAGCCTCTCTAATTTTTGTTCACATATTGTTTTTTTCAGCATCCCCAACAACTCATCTATCCCACTGAAAATAGAGGATAAAGACTACAAATTAAGCTCCAATAGAATGGTCATCCTCTCATCTATTTATGGATGTCATCCAAAGAGATATAGAGGATATGATACATGGATGATCTGTTAGAGTACAACAAGATATGAAGGATGAAAATGTTTTAGATGATCATCTAAATGAAGATATAAATGATTAAATTTAGATGAGCTGTTGGGATGCTCATAGAGGCTGCTCTTGCTCTTTTATGGATGGATGAGGAGCATGCTTTTAATTTTTTTCCGCACCATGTATTGTAGATGTATCGTGTCATGGGATAAATGCTTTTAATTTGTGTTGTAATTGTATGCATTATTTGTGGTTATAGTTAATGGTAAAGCGTATCCACCATTTTATTTATTGTGAAATATCCGATTTATTTTATTAAAATTATTTAAAATATTTTAAATGTACAACTATGCATTTATTTACTTTAGGTTATTCATATATTAATTCTATTATTGAATATTTTATTTTGGATATGGTATGCAAGTCAGACAACTTCATCAACTTATTATAGGGAGGTTACCGCATTCAACCATTTTAAATTCACCCCTCAAACCAGACAGGTGATGGGTTCATTTCATCTTATCTCTTCCCTTCAACCCAAAAAAAAAAACCAGAACCAAATAGAAAAATAAAACCAATTATATATATATATATATATATATATATATATATATATATATATATATATATATATATATATATATATCCGCGAAGCAATCACAGCCTCACCTGCCGCGATCCCCAATATCTCTCCTGGTCTCTTGCCATTCCGCTTCCTCGGCGCACCACCGCAACCGCCTAACTTGCACGGAGCACGGTTGCACTGCACGCCCCCACTTCCTTCCCGCGTTGATTTACTTTCTCCACCACTATTAATGCGAGGACGGCCCAACCGCAACCCCTCTCTCGTCATCTCGTCGTCCGGGGGGCTCTCCAACTCTCCATCCTCTCTGATCGCTTCCCGTCCTGTCCCGCTCCCGGTTCGCGCGCCACGCACTCGACACGCCTCCCGTTGCTGCTCCCCCACCGCGCATCCCTCCGCTCCCCCCGCGAGGCCGCGACCGCCTCCGCACCGAGATCCTCAGCAATCGGCGCGGGCATGCCGTCCTAGCCTCTACTGGGCTAGTGGGCTCCCCCCGTTTTATGGCGATCCTGCGCAGGCGCGGGTACAGTGCCGCCGTTCCCAGCGCCTGCTTCTTCCTCCTCCTCCTGCTGCTGCTGCTCGTCCTGTCCGACTCCCGCCTCCTGCCCACTCGCCGGGGCCATGGCGGCGTCCTAGAAGGGGTGGTCCTTAGGGGGAGTGGCTCTGGTTCTGGTTCGTCGTCGTCTGGCGAGGAGCAGCGGAGCTGCCAGGAGCTGCAGTCCATCGCGGGCGGGGAGGCCAGGTGCCTCTACCTCCAGACGCACCCGCCATGCGCGCCCGCGGGGTACGTGGATTACCTCCGGCTCTTCTACTGCGGGTTCGCCCACGCGCCAGCGGCGGGGTACGCGGCGGCCGTGCTCTGGCTGGTGGTGCTCTTCTACCTGCTCGGCGACACCGCGTCCGAGTACTTCTGCGCGTCGCTCGAGGGGCTCTCGGCGGCGCTGCGGCTGCCGCCGGCTATCGCCGGTGTCACGCTGCTGTCGCTCGGGAATGGCGCGCCGGATGTGTTCGCCAGCGTCGTCTCCTTCGCGGCCGGCGACGGCGGGGGCGTCGGGCTTAACAGCGCGCTCGGCGGCGCGCTGTTCGTGTCCACCGTTGTCGCTGGGGTGGTCGCGCTCGCCGCCGCCTCGCGTGCCGGCGGAGGCGGCGTTGTGGTGGAGCTACGCGGGTTCGTGCGCGACATCTGCTTCCTCCTCCTCGCGCTCTGCTCCCTCCTCGCCATACTAGTGACCGGCACGGTCACCGTCTGGGTGGCCGCGTCCTTCGTCTCGCTCTATGCCGCCTACGTCCTCCTCGTCTGGACCTCCCATTGCTGCTCCGAGCCGGGCAAGCCGCCGCAGGCAGAACTCACCGCGCCGCTCCTCCTCGACGACGACGACGGCGTCACGTCTCTGCCGTCCTACTCCAAGACCTCAACGCCCTCGAGAACAAGAGCTTACCTGCATTGGCTCCTCTCCGCAATCCGCATGCCGCTGTACCTCCCGCGCCGCCTCACAATTCCGGACATCGCCGCGCACCGCTGGTCCCGCCCCTGCGCCGTGGCGTCCCTCGCGCTGGCGCCGGTCCTCCTCGCCGCCACCTGGACCTCGTCGTACCGTCACGGCCTCGCTCTTCTCCTCGGCGGCGTCTTCCTCGGCCTGCTCCTCGGCGCGCTCGCCGCGGCCACGACGGACGCCGCCTCCCCGCCCCGCGGGCGGTGGCGCCGCGTGCCGTGGCTGGCGGCGGGGTTCCTGATGAGCGTGCTGTGGGCGTACACCCTGGCGCGCGAGCTGGTGGCGCTGCTGGTGGCAATCGGGTACATGGTAGGCGTGAAGGCGAGCGTGCTGGGCGTGACGGTGCTGGCGTGGGGGGACTCGCTGGGCGACCTGGTGTCGAACGTGGCCATGGCGCTGCACGGCGGCGCCGGCGGCGCGCAGACGGCGGTGTCCGGGTGCTACGCGGGCCCGCTGTTCAACACGGTCGTCGGTCTGGGCCTCTCGCTGGCGCTGGCGGCGGGGTCCCAGTACCCGGCGCCGTTCGCGATCCCGGCGGGCGGGGCGGTGTACGAGGCGGTGGGGTTCCTCGTCGCCGGGCTGGCGTGGGCGCTGCTGGTGGTGCCGGCGAGGGGGATGCGGCTGGACCGGGTGTACGGCCTGGGCCTCATCGCAATCTACCTCGCCTTCTTCGCCATCCGCGTCTTCGACAGCCTCGGCCTCTGGACATACTAGCCTAGCCAGCAACCACCAAACTCCCCCAAGCGACCGTGCAGTGCAACTAACCTACCACTGCTCTCGGAGCGCCATCAATGGCGGCCACTCATGTAGCACGTACTCCACCTACCTAGCTAGCGGTAGCAACCTAGTGAGATCGAGCGATAGATCAAGACCAGATTTTTTTTGTTTGTGTACATGACTCACAAGAGCCTTCAGCTAACAACAGTGATGTCGCAACTGTTCATATCTTCGTTTGGCATCCTGTCGCAATCCGCCATTAACCAACGGGTACAAGGATTAATTTCTTCATTTGCACTCACAGGTCACAAACAACAGCATCCCTCCCGATCGATCGACCGACCACTCGATCCCCCCACGTTTTTACGACGATCCGGGCATCGACCGTCGGTTGGTCGAGCCATTCGCAGGCCGGGGGACCAGTGGCGTCCATTAGTTCGTCACGTGTGCTTTCCCGTTTAGTACTCGTATTAGCGAGGCCTGTCGCTTGGGCGTCGTCGTCTTCCTTCCTCCTCTCCGAGAGCGAGGTCGGGGACAAATCGAGGAGGGGAGGGCGGGCCTTGTTCCGCGAACTAGACGCAACGTCGGCTAATTGGTGGTTTAGTTTTAGATGTTGATTTTTGCGTTGCCCTTTCAGAAGAAAAGGTTAGGTGATTGCATCATCTTCGTGTTTCTTCTTGTCAACCTATGCACTAAACTTGTCATCTTCGCACACTAATTGGCCTTCTTTATTTGGGGGGCAGCATCTAATCTGCATGCTACAATAATGCTGAACTTTCTGTAAGATAACATCAACGATAATTTTGTACTCTCTCTTTTTTTTTAATTGACCACCTTTAAATTTAGGTTTGACTCTTTGTACAATGAACATTTGCTCATGTAATGGCCAAATAAGGCTTACCTGCTCTTATAACAAACATATGTTAATAATGGATTAATTAGGCTTAAAAGATTCGTCCGATGGTTTTTAGACAAGCTATAAAATTTGTTTTCTTATTCGTGTCAAAAACCTTTTGACATCTGGTCAAATGTCCGATATAATAATAAAAAAAATTTCACGAACTAAACACACCCTAAATGCTAAAGAAGATGATCATGGAGATCGTCGCGATTTTAGAAGTAACATTGGTGAAGCATGTTGACATTACACATCTCCCGAAGATTATGCCATGAAATCTACTCTTTTCGGATGAATTAGTGACAGTGACATTTTAAAAACTTATTAAGGACGTCATTTTGGAGGTATTTACAGCGGTGTCTATATGAATTGATTCAATGATAATAGCAGTAACATGATTCAGACAGATGACTGGTCAACATTAACTTAGTTATTCTCTAGCACTACTAATTCTTTAGCTCAATGACAGTCATATTGGTGGCGATTAGAGCGGAATTCGATCGACTTATAATCAACAATCGATTTTTGGAGATATATTTTACTAGTTTGAGAAATACAATGACTACCCACAAATTTTTTAAGTAGTTTTTCTAGTTAGAATCAAGCTATTAACTTATAATTTACTATTATTTTTTCTGCCATATCGGTAATAATTGGCCGTAGATTTCGTAAAGAAAAGATCGGACTGACATAGATAAAGAACTTCACTTATTTGTTCACCTGGAACGCGCTTATGTTTGATGCCTTCGTTCCTGGTCTCCACGCGGTAACGCGAGGCCATGGGATCGAATTTGTCGTCGTAAAAGGCATGTTCTTGTTGATTTTTTTTCCCTCGCTTCTTTTATTGCGTGGATAAGTAGGGTTTAAGCAACAAGCATGGCATCTGCTGCTGCTTTACTTGGAGCGGCAGCTACCACTGCGGGATTTCGCGCGGCACTTGCAGGCAAATAATTGTCACTCTCTTACAACTGTTGCCTCTCTTTTTTTTTCTTGGATCTGCCGATTTGCTTGTATTGATAGTGAATTTCTTTCTAGTGAGTTCAAATAGTATAACAAACTATTGGCTCTAATTTATCTATAGTAAATCTAATAGCCAATTCATATAATAGCTACCTATAAAACATATGCTACATTATCTCACATGTCATTCACACGTTGTGTCTCGGAGTTCGTGCTACAGCTGGCTATAAATCTGTAGCTCATTGTTTTTCTCTCTGCTCTCTTATCTTTTAAAATATGTTTATAGTTACTACTAACTTATAGTCCGCTATTATACCTGCTTTTCTACAACTGACTGTCAAATACTAATGAGGTCCTAAAATATAATTATTTATAGATTATTTAACACAGATTAAGATTAAAAAAGGACTATTGTATTTTTCTATAAATAAGCAATAGATGTACATGGAAGGGTAGGAGGGAATAAAATATGAAGACTGTTAAATGTGAACTGATTGGTATAACTAGTAATACTGTAAATGGTGACAAAATGTTTATATTTTAATATAAGAATGTCATCTCAAAGTACTTATATTTTAAAAATAGAGAGATTAAGTGTTATTGTTTTTTTGGTGTGTAAATAGGTCGTAGTGCAACGCTACTATTTCCCCTTAGTGAGGCCGTGTGTTAGGGAGCTTAAAATTCTGAGAAAAAAGCTAGTGAAGAAGATATATTCTATTTAATTTTCTAGATTCTAAAATATAGATTTTCAAAAGATAGTTCTAACTTCTGAGGAGTAGTTTTTTTTTTCTTTTTGAGGTAACTCTTAGGAGAAGTTGCCACCGCTAGAAGCTACCATAAAAAGAATGTGATCCACAGGACGCGGTACTTTGTTGTGCGGCTTTATCTGCACACAAAAAATACGATGTTACTAGGTTAGGTTGTTTAGATAGGGCTAAACTTTTTAGCCCCATATCACATCGAATGTTTGGACACTAATTTGAAGTATTAAACATATACTAATAAAAAAACCAATTACATAAAAATGAGTGGTAATCCACGAGACGAATTTTTTAAGCCTAATTAATCCATAATTAGAGCATGTGTACTGTAGCATCACATAGGCTAATCATGGATTAATTAAGCTCAATAGATTTATCTCACGAATTAGTTCAAGATTATAGATGAGTTTTATTAATAGTCTACGTTTATTATTTATAATAAGTCCTTGTCCCAAACAGCTCCTTAACATCTTCATTGCAGGTCCAGGGATGGTACCAGCGTTGAAGAGAAGGAATTAAGGGAGCTTGGGTCTTTCTTAAGATCCAACTAATCCTCAATAGGCAAGAGGCTGACGACATGCATGTTTCCGGGCGTTTATTACTCACTCCATTCCCTCCATCTTCCGAGGACTTTAGGATTTTTTTTTCAATCCCACGCAAAGCGATATACAACCAAAAAACTATGCCCTTATTATTTCGTTTTTATTTATATTTATATGCTAAAATTTAAATTTTTAATCTTAAATTTGTAGTTTATTTAGGGTTTATTTTCACCGAAGTTTATTTTCCAACCTTATCTTTTAGATCACTAAGAATACATGTTTTATTTATAATTTATTTTTCGCTTGCAAATGCCATTTGACTTTTCACATACCCCCTATTATAATCTTCATTTTTTCTGAAAGTTCCATGCATTTCCTCTATTTTTTTCAAGTTAAATATAATTGTCGCTTAGTTTATCCAATTCTAATAAATTTGTCTCACACTTTTTCAACATTCAAAGCAATGATTACTCTAAATAAGATTTTTGTGAGAAAATATTTTTGGTGAAAGATGAAGTCATTATAGGATGAAAGGACTATATGGTTGTATTCTTTATGAATGAAAGATGAATGAATTTCTAATTTTTTTTATAGCTATTTAATGATATAAATAATAGAAAATCTACTCTAGAAAAATGAGACGGTGAACTCTTATATTGTTTTTTTGAAAGAAATATGTTATTCAGTAATTTAAAAAACGTACATTTAAGAGTTTTTTTAAAAAAAAGGTCAGAATAATATAAGACAAGAACACAACAAACTTCCTCGCCGTATCTGATAATGGTTATATTAAGCATAGAAGGGCCTCGGTGAGCACGGACACGGTTCTTCCCCTCGTCTAACCGCTCTTTCGGCCGGTGAGGCGAGCAGATGAGCGCGTGAGCGACACCACGAGAATCGCGCGGTTTGCTGCCTAGGCCAAAGCTTCGGTGTTTTTTTTCCGTTGCACCGTGCAAGACACGACGGAAGACGCGTGGTCCGTCCGGGTAGCAGGGGCCGGTACCACTACCAGCCTATGCGTGTGTTGGTTTTCCACTGTGCCGTCAGCCCGTCACGCCAGCCAATAGTGTCGCCGTCCGCTGGATGGGGCTCCCCGTCGTCCTCCTCGCGGCTCTGTGTGCATACGCACGGTGAAAGGGAAAAGAGTTTTTGTCGGGCTCGCTGCGGTTTTCTGGTACTGTTAGCTGTCTTAACTTGTTAATGCTTAAAAGTGATACTGCTATTACCAGCTGAGGATTCTTCTCAAAACCCTAGCTGTCAGCAAGGCACCAGTGGTCTAGTGGTAGAATAGTACCCTGCCACGGTACAGACCCGGGTTCGATTCCCGGCTGGTGCATAGTTTGTTCTTTTTGTTCTCTGATTGCTGATGCTTCTCTCTGTTTACGCTTTCGGCTGTCGTATAAACCAGTCCGCACTACGCGCTGCGCCGAGCAATAGTCCAGATGGGCGGACCCGGACGCAACAGCGCCACAGATGGTCAATGGTAGGGGCTGCAGCAGCAACAGATCAACGGGGCTTGCGTTGCATATGATCCGATATGCTGTGCGTGCGTGCGTGCTGATCCCCGCATGTGCGCCACGCACAAACCACCTGCCCGTGCTTAATGCTCCGTAACTCGTAGTTGTACACGCGTGAGCTCATATAAATGAGTTATTCTGCTGTGACGGCGATGTTAGTAACAGAACCTATCAGTCGTACGTACTTTGCGCTATCCATCCTTAACCTGAAGGAAATAAATATTTCAATTTATGCTCCTCGACCATAAAATCAAATAGTGTCTGTTTGACTGTTTATATTCAGTGCAAATATAGTTCCAAACAATACTAAAGTTGGTTTTAGCTGACAAGCTCACGAGACATATTAACTTGGCAAGGAAAACAAATTAAAAATGGTGAGGTCCAAATACAAGTCACAAGATAAAAGGATAAAAAAAACATAGGGCCTTATATGTAGCCAGCAACGACACAATCGAGGCCAACGCTAAGCCCCTATCTTTGTCAAGACTTGATCGTACTGATTTATATGAGGTAGCAGAAGGTGATAAAAGAGAGAAGATACGGAGGAGGGGGAATGGAGAGGACATGTTGAGCCATGGTAGTTGTGAGTAAGGGAAAGAGGATGCATGACTATAAAATAGCCTCGCCAAGTTGGGTGGTCGAGGCCAGTCAATCTCTTCACTCACGCCTGTTAGCTCGAGCCCACTAGTCACCTCTCTTTCATGCGTCAGTTCTAGAAGCAGTGGGAGATAGTGACAAGGAGCTTGGCCCATATCTCTACGACGGTAGTGCGTGAAAGGGGTTGCGATGGTACGGGAGGCTGTGGTCTATGGTGGTATGAGGGAGAAGCACGGTGAGTTCGATGGTGCTACGACCTAGTAGATCCATATCAATAGAGGTAGCATAGTGGGCAGGAGGAGTGAGGGTAGCCGTGGCCGACGGGCACATCTCCGTCTCCAACCTCTCGTTCTCTTTATCCTCCTTGCCGATGGCCTTCTCGCCATGCTTCCTCTCTAGTGGCGCTCTCGACGTGCTTCATCTCTAGCGCATGAGCGGGGCTCTCTCTCGCCACTGTAACTGCCTCACCATAAGCAAGCCAGAAGATTGGAGAAAGAAAGTAGAGAGAGTAAGAAGAGATGTGGGGATAGAGGTAGCGAGAGGAGGTGATGATGAGTTGAATGGAGTGGATTACGCTAATATTTTTATCCGATTGTGTGGTTGACATGTGAGCTCCATATATATTTTTGTTTTTAATTGTTCTTCCAATACCATATAATTGCGACGTTAACGCAATATGTAATGTTGACTAAATTAAACCAGCCACATAAGCTAAAACCACTCTACCCGTCTGCGGTTGAGGAGGTAAATGAAACTCAACTAATAGCTGAGAGTCGTAGAGTGGACTTTTTGGTAACCTGAATGGGTTGTGCAGTTGTGCTCCCTCCACACATGAGTCCAGAAGATTGTCGTATTGAGGCCTAACTCTGTCAAATACAAAATGCACCGTGCCCTTTTTTCTAAAAACATCCCATCGAATTTTTGGACACCTAAATAAAACATTAAACATAAATGAAGCAAAAAACTAATTGCACAGTTATAGAAGAAATCTTGAGACGAATCTTTTGAGCTTAATTAGTTTATGATTAACCATAAGTACAACAGTAACCAACATATGCTAATGCGGATTAATTAGACTCAAAAGATTCGTCTCGCGATTTCTAGGCTAGCCGTGAAATTCGTTTTTTCATTCGTGTCCGAAAACCCCAACCGACATCCGATCAAACATTTGATGTGACGCTTCTCTCAAAAATTTTCTCAATCTAAATAACACCTAAACCTCCTCATGAACCACTATTTGTCCTTTCCTCTCGCTATCCCAACCTGAAAACAGACTGCAATATTACGCGGTGAACCACCGCACAGCTGCACCCCCGGCCGGCCACCTGCACACCCCGCCAATTTTTCACCAACGAACGCGAGAACGAAACGAAAGTATAAGAAACCTGTTGCACTTGGCTACAAAAAACTGTTCATTTTATTCGTCCTGACAAAGCAACGAAAACGTTCTAGTCTTCCAGAGCTTAAATGGTTCCCATAGACAGCGACGCCCGGCAAGCGGCACAACCTGCTAGGCTTTTCTACGCGTCGGCCGGATGGGCAGAATCAAGTTACAAACACCCACCAAATCAGGTGGATAGCAAACACCAATATGCCTTTTTTTTTTCCTCCCTTTTTCGTGCTAAATGGTGTGTTTTGAAAAATAAAAAATTAATCAAATTTTCAAGTTTATAATAACTAATATTTAATTAAATATAAGCTAATGACTTTACTTGTTTACTTTTGCTATTGATCAAACGTTTGATTTTTTGTTTTTTTGTCAAACACGTGCGCAGTGCATGGGGAGGGTGTGTATGACCTTTTTAACTTAGGTGCATGCTTTTAAATTATCATCCAACAGTAGTGACCAGAGTTGACTGATGGAATTAAAATTTTTAAACATTTAATTTTTAGGTGAACCCTTACTTGTTTTATGTGCCTAATTAGCCAAGCTGCATGTAGCAGTTGCGAACGCGTGGCGAGGGGGAGAGAGAGATCAGGAAAGCAACCGGCCGGTGTGCTCAAAAACGGATCGATGGAAGCAAAAGTCGATTGGCTTCGTTAGATGGAACGAAAAACAGGTGTGGTTTCGTACAGAAATAATTATCGTTTTGATTCCCGTGGGGCTCTTCTCTTTCCCTTTTCTTTCGCATCGATCAACCATCTTGTTGGGATGAAGACATTATTATTCTCTACTTTTTTTCTTTGACGAGCTTATTACAGGGACAGGCCGGCATG
The DNA here is from genome assembly GCF_000231095.2 of Oryza brachyantha. Lineage (NCBI taxonomy): Eukaryota > Viridiplantae > Streptophyta > Magnoliopsida > Poales > Poaceae > Oryza > Oryza brachyantha. The sequence goes on from NC_023165.2 coordinate 21,110,332, forward strand.
ATGAACGCTTGTGCCGGAGTATTTGTTTTGTTTACACACGGCATGGAATGACGGTACCAGCTAATCCTACCTTACTGTCTATCTTATAAAAGAAGAGGAAGAAGAAAAGCAGCTGTCTATTTTTCAATGCTTTTTGTACCATGAGCTGTAATGGAATAACACCCTAATTTCATGATCTTGATGTCATGGCATGAGAAAAACTAACCTATGAGTACTTAGCATCACGCGATGACACACATGCTTGTTATCTTTACGGTAGTATCTGCTGATGTGTTTTACTAGTAGTAGAATCATCAGTACAAGTGATCCTCTAACTTTTCATTTATGATTTCTATGGCTAGTAAGGTTGTTTTATCGTCAATAATTGATGTGCTAGTATAAATATGCCCAATCTATTAGCTAAAAAAAATAAAGAGTAACTTTGTAGTGCCATCTACTAACCTTAGTATTCTGCCGTTAGTATTACGGTGATACGTAGAAATATCTTAACCGTTGATTTATGAGTTATACTGCTAGTAGAAAATATATACTAATATTAATAGTTAATTTGATAGTATAATATATAATCTATTGAACTTAAAAAATAAACAAACTAGATTGGTTATACTGCTAGAAGAGAGCACGTTAAAACATCTAAAAATGAATAATCTAGATTGATTCCTAGACTATTGTAAAACGCTTGCTGTCATTAGGTCCTAGGATCATGTGACAAGTATTATCCTACAACTTTGGTTAATTGACAAAATGATTATGCCTTGGAGCTAAAATCAACCATTTGAAGAAAAATAAACGTTCATATTTTTTTTCTTTTTGAAGGGAAAGGCAAGAAAATGTTTCAGATCTATGGTTCTTGGGGCTGTCGTGAAAAACTGGTGTCACAGTACATGGGCGGTGATTTCAACTGTTACTACAGTGCATTAACATTGTTCTATCTCTGTCTTAGCGCTGTGTATCAGTGTGACAGTGTTCAGTTTGCTAGCTTAAGCATAGGCAGAGGATGTGAGCCCATTATGTGTGTTCCTCGTGCATGGCGCATCTAAACAGACTTGATGCGACATTAGCGTTTTCCATGTCAGCGACATGCAAGCCAAGCGGGACGATGAGTAGAACAGGCTGCTCCTAATTAGCTTGAGAGGCTAAAATATTTCAATTTAAAATCTGCTTGGTTGATTTCCTTTTTGGGTTGTGGCTTAATCACTTGTCTTTTTTTTTCTTCTGCTTTATAAGCTAAAATTTAAATTTTTTCACTGAAGTTTATTTTCCAGGCTTAACTTTTAAGTCGCCAAGAATACATACATAAAAAATTTATTTACGTTGAATAGTCCCACATTGGTTATGGAATGATAAAAGACCTAAGATATAAGTGAGGGGGTCTCTCACCTCAATGACTAGTTTTTGGGTGAAAAAAACTCTTTACGATCCTACAATTAGTATCAGAGCCTAACTAGTTTAACCTCTCTGGCCCGATGAACATAGTGTTGAAGGCCTGATGGACCGTGGGTTTGTGGGACCCACATACTGTGAAGGGGCGGTAAAGCACCAATATGTGAAGAGGGAGATTGCTGAATAGTCCTATATTATTTGTGAAAGGGACAATGACCTAAGATAAAGTGAGGGAGTCCATCACCTTAATAGCTAGCTTTTGGGGTAAAAAAGATTATGATCCTATAATTCATAAATTATTTTTTGTTTGCAAATATACCGCTTACTATTTTATGAAAAAAATCAAACAATCATCATAGATAGAGATGTGTATGTAGCAAAAATTTGTACTTCGTGTTCTTTTGTGCTGAACGGCTAAATGCTTAAATAGATGAACACTTTGTGACAATTAATTAAGGTTACAAATCAATAAAGTAGCTATTAAAGTCTATATATTTATATATATCATTCTAGCATTATTTTTCAATATACTCTGCATTCTACAATAGGCAGGACCTCTGGATTAGATGAGCTGATATGCAGCTGGTTTTAGAGAAGAATAATTTGTGTTGCTTGTATGAACGAAAAACCAGCCTCATCTCTATCTTACTCTCTCAGTTTTACGTCGCTTCAATCTAAAAACAAAAAGGTAGATTTACTAATTAAATTATTCACCTCTCTCCTCCATCTTTACCACCAAAAAGTCTAAACCAAGCATTTCCAGTTGGATGCTTAAGCAAGTCTCATTACTGAATACTTCACTCCACATGTTTGACTTAGCTTTAGTTAGCTCAGCTTTCACCTTGCCCTGCCTGCTTCCTTCTTCTTGCTTCTCCAAGCCGCAGTGCAGCAGTGCAGGTTGTCAATCCATTCTTTTCATCCGTAACCCATCCTCTAATCTCCCAATTCTCTTAATATTTTGCAAACTGCATCAGTGCCTGTGAGTTATTTGTGATACACACGACGAAAGCGCATGTAATAGTCATTCTTGAATGGGAAAAGTTTGAAGCTTTTTGTATTCGTTGCTGCTTTTTCTCCTATGTGGTTCTTCGTCATCACACGTTCAGTTCTATCCAAAATCCCCTGTCCTTGTCCCCCCCTCCAAAAAAGAAGGCCACTAGAATAATCGATCCCCCATTCGCGCCATCCTCCAATCTCCCCCATCATTCGATTCGCACCACGGCCATTAGCTCGAGCTCGAGCGCTCTCTCTGCCTTGCTCTCTCCTTCGCGCCACCGGTTCTTGAGCTCGTTCTTGGATAATCCAGTGGCTCGCCGTCGTCGATCATGGCGGGCTCTTCTGATCGGAGGCTGGCCGTGGTCGCGCTCGCGGCTGCCGCGTTGGCGGCCTTCGGCGGCGGCGGCTGGCTGCTGCCGGCAGCCGACGGGCTCGGGGTGAACTGGGGCACGATGGCGTCGCACCCGCTGCCGCCGAAGTCGGTGGTGCGGATGCTGCAGGACAATGGCATCAACAAGGTGAAGCTGTTCGACGCGGACGCCGGGACGATGGAGGCGCTCGCCGGCAGCGGCGTGGAGGTGATGGTGGCCATCCCCAACAACCTGCTCGACCTGCTGACGGACTCCGACGCCGCCAGGGACTGGGTGCACGAGAACGTCAGCAGGTACAGCTTCGACGGCGGCGTCAATATCAAGTGAGTCCACAGCTACACGATGATCATCTCCTCCATGGTTCAGATTTTGATATGCTCTTCAATCTTCATGGCGCAACCTGTTTTGTATTTTTTTTCCTTCTTACATTCAGCTGATGCTTCTTCAGGTGACGCATAATAATTGTAGCTGTCAGAGTTCCATTGGATTTGGATTGATGTGTTGCTCTTTTTTCAGAATAGCTGTTGAGTTTTTTCATCTGATTATGACATACTTATGCCTATTAATTATACCTTTTGACTCGTGCTCATGGTTCTTGTTCTATTATGCATTCCATGAATGTTTTGAGCTGATCTTTGGTTAAAAGAGTGAAGTAGTTTTTGAAGTGATTGATTACTACGGGTTGACGTGGATATTCTGCTGGCTGATTCAGAGAAGCCTTTTGATCAATAAAGTAGTAACCTTAACATCAACAAGTTGCAAGATAAAGTTATGCCTATGCATTGCATTTGTTCTGTTCAAATTATGTCTGAAGAATCTACCCCTAAGCTTTATCTGCTAGGTGTTTAGGTATTGACAAAAAAATCCGATATGATGTGTCATCAGTACTAGCGATCCTACTAGGATCATCCCTCTGAATTCTTGGCTAAAAAAAGCTATCTTGAAGTAGGGCACTTGATCTAGTTTTAGTGGCCATTGGCATCTAGTAGGCATGCACTAGATGACTACACTCTTTATGACATGTAACTGTTTATTGTTTAACGCAAAGTGTCAAGGAAAGAACTGTTCTTATTTTGTTCAGAAAGGTCATCGTTTGCACAAAAATGTTCAGATAAACAATTCCGGCAATCTTGAATCTATGTTTGTATCGTTTAATCACATTGGCACGTCTCATTAGAATTTGGAAAAAATACGCCGAGATTGGTAATTCATTTTCATTTTGCAACTTTTCCTGCAGATATGTTGCCGTCGGGAATGAGCCGTTCCTGTCGTCTTTGAATGGCACGTTCCTGAACGTCACCTTCCCTGCCCTGCAGAACATCCAGCGGGCCCTCTACGAGGCCGGCCATGGCGACACCATCAAGGCGACGGTGCCGCTCAACGCCGACGTGTACAACTCGCCGGAGGACAGGCAGGTTCCCTCCGCCGGGCGGTTCCGGCCGGACATCGCCGGGCTGATGACGGAGATCGTGCAGTTCCTGAACCAGAGCGGCGCGCCCTTCACCGTCAACATCTACCCGTTCCTGAGCCTGTACGGCAACGACAACTTCCCGCTCGACTACGCCTTCTTCGACGGCACGAGCAGCCCCGTCGTGGACAACGGCATCCAGTACACCAACGTGTTCGACGCCAACTTCGACACGCTCGTGTCGGCGCTGGCCGGCGCCGGCGTCGGGGGCCTGCCGGTGGTCGTCGGCGAGGTCGGGTGGCCGACCGACGGCGACAAGCACGCCAGGGCGGACCTCGCGCAGCGGTTCTACGCCGGGCTGCTCCGGAAGCTGGCGAGCAACACCGGGACGCCGCTGCGGCCGGGGCAGTACGTGGAGGCTTACCTGTTCAGCCTCGTCGACGAGGACGCCAAGAGCGTGGCGCCGGGCAACTTCGAGCGCCACTGGGGCATCCTCCGGTACGACGGCCAGCCCAAGTACGCCATGGACCTGTCCGGGCAGGGCCGGGACACGGCGCTCGTGGCGGCGCGCGGGGTCAGCTACCTCCCGCGCGCGTGGTGCGTGCTCAACCCCGGCGCGACGCCGGAGGCCCTGAGCCGGATCGGCGACAACGTCAACTACGCCTGCACGTTCGCCGACTGCACCTCGCTGGGGTACGGCTCGACGTGCAACGGCATGGACGCCGCCGGCAACGCCTCGTACGCGTTCAACGCCTACTTCCAGGTGCAGAACCAGGTTGAGGAGTCCTGCGACTTCCAGGGCCTCGCCGTGCAGACGCAGCAGGACCCGTCCACGAACGCCTGCAACTTCACCATACAGATCGAGCCGTCCGCGGCCGGCCGGCCGGTACCGGCGACGGCGACGGGCGTCGTGCTCGCGGTTCTCGCCGTCATGGCCACATTCTGAGACTGATCGATCTCAGCACATAGCTACGATTTGTAAAGGTTTCTGCTTGGTTTTGTATATACTTTTGTGCAATGTCTGGTTACGAGCTAGGACGCCTAGGTCCTAGGTCTATTCAACCGAGTTTAAGATTTTAAAAAGCGGTCGGTGTGAAACTAGTTTCTTAGATTTTGGAAAAACTAGGTTTTTCGGTTTCTTGCTTTTAGTTTATTTTTTAAATTATATAACTCTAGATTCTTAAAAACTAAGTATTATTTAAGAGAGCTCATTACTTCTGAAGAATATACGGGAAACTGAGGCTGCCACAGCTCCTCAAACATGCCTCTATACAGATACACTCGTTTGTTGATTTCGAAATTTCGACGTCACCGGATGGGCTGAATTGTTCGGCCCATCATGCATATGGGCCGTAATTTGGCGGATTCCGTTCCGGCCTTGTTAGCTTCTGAGGAAGCAACCACCTTATCCCCTCGTTATCCCCTCCTCCCTCGAGCCATTTCGACTCCACCTCGTCGGACCAACGCCTCCTCCTCCCTCTCCGGCGGCCACACGGCCGCGGCGCGCAGGGCAGAGCACCATGGAAGCGACGAGCGCCGCCGTGTCCGCCGCATCCTCGTCGAGTCCCGCGGCGCCTAGACGACCCAGCTGTCTCCTGGCGAGCCCCGCCGCGTGGCGCGGCGCCCGGACGCTGCCGCCGCGGGCCGTCGCCTCCTCCCGAGCGACGGTGCTCGTCTCGAACCCACCGCCGGCCCCCGCTCCTGCTGCGGCCGCGCACTCCAAGGTCGACCGCTCCGGGCGGTTCTGTAGCCCCCGCGCCGCCCGCGAGCTTGCCCTGTGAGTCGTCGTCGTCCTCCTCCTCGAACCCGACAGCTCGGGGCTGCCTGATTCGGTTCGTCCTCGTCGCTAATGGCTGGCTGCCACCGTGGTTGCAGGATGATTTCCTACGCGGCGTGCCTGGAGGGCGCAGACGTGGTGCGGCTCTTCGACCGCAGGATCAGCGCAAGAAGGGGTGAGCCTCTCCGGGCGCCTCTTAGCTTCTTTTCACCGTCCTTGTGGTCTACACTTGCAACAGCACTGTGCTACAAGATGGTGTCGAGTGTTTGTACAGAAGATTTCGGTTTCTATGTGCCCTCATTTTGGTCTTGTTTCATGTAATTTTCCAGAGCGCGGCTTTGTTTTTGATAAGGCGTCCTTGTTGAATTACAACCATATGAGCTTTGGTGGGGGACCTCTTCAGGTTGGGACGGAGGAGGAGTCTGAGAAGCTCATGAGTCAGAACGAGAAGGATTCAGCAAACGGTAACAATCTTGACCATGCAACTGTTTTTTTCAAACGTTGTTCTCATGCAATCTTGTATTGAAGCATACTGGATGGAAATTTGGGATATAGCACTGGCGCATGGTGTAACTTGATCGTTTATTAAGAGCTAGTATTTAACTAATTGCAATGACTACATTGTGGAAAGTAACTCATACAATGGGAGAGTGAGAGATTCCAAAGACAAAAGATGCAAGTTCAAATCACTCAACAATTTGCAAGAGCAATTAAAAAAAACTCGTGAGAGAAAGTTCCTTAGAATACCTAATCCTGTCCTTGTGAACTTGGTTCATTACCACAAAGTTTAATGTTAGGATAAGGGCACATTTTATGCTTCAATTTTTTTTTTAATGTAGTGTGTGCTTTTTCACAGTATATTCTTTCAGGAAATATTATGTTCAATTTTGAAAATTTTAAGTGCATTAGATAGCTATCTGTACGATATGTCTCATTAGTCTATCTACTTGATTGATTATTTTTCTTGCAATCTGACATAAGGTTAATTGTCTTGTGATTCAGAAGCAGAAGTTCTTTCAGCTCCTCCAAAGCTAGTATACAACAACTTTGTGTTACGGTATTTTTATTTCTCACCCTTTTTGGTTGGCATATAATCCCATATTGGACATGTTGTGTTAGTATATGCGTTAAGGTGTGGACTTGTTGTAGGTATTTTTCTAATTAGATACTTTCTGAACAGACTGGCTCGGGAAATTTTAGTGGCTGTTGCCAGTGGATGGGATAAGCATGTTGATATCATCAACAAAATAACTCCCCAGAATTGGAAGGTTGGTACTATATTTTCTCCATTGTTGTATATCCACAAATCTTTCTACATGCTTGCCAAGTCGGTTTTATGCACATCAGCACATATGCTTGTTAGTTGAACTGAAAGGCGTCATATATGATTAGAGAGCATGCATTCCTCACTTGTCGCTAGTAATCCGTGCAATTATTAATGAATTTTGTTACTATGTTGAACAAGAATCTATTTGGAGCTGTTTTTGTCTCACCACCATGCAAAACTATCGCTATGAACATTTAGGACCAGGATTGTGCATAGCATTTTAGCATTGCTGTGATCAATTTCACAAGTAAATCCTGCACCTTGGAAGCAGGTTGATTACCAAATAAAATCATTTTGGCCGCGTTGGCAACTCTCCTCTCCTTATCCAGATTCCCTTGTTTTTCGTGCGCACACTTCCCGAACCAGTAACCGGTGTATTTTTTGCAAAAGTTTTCTATAGGAAAGTTGTTTTAAAAATCATATTAATCTATTTTATAATTTTTTAATAATTAATAATTAATTAATCATGTACTAATCTATTACTTCATTTTCCGCGCGGGATAACTTATCCTCATTTTTACCCAGCCGAACGCAGCCTTTGTCACATAATAAATTTAATGCAATTTCTAACCCTAAGATCACATCCAACTACACAAAGTAAGTCTTGAATTTTAGAGTATTGCCCAGGTTTCAGTTGAAACAGCTGTCAAATGATGTGGTTGACTGGGATGACCAATCCCCAGGGCGGGTACATAGTTGGCCATACTATCATGACCATAAGGTGTAGCAGCAGAACCCTACAACTTCATGTATATAGATCAAATCTGAAGTAAATGGTATGATTGTGTATTTGCGCTCACAGTAAATGAGAGTTGACTGGATTGATAGGTCGCCTCAAATGCTTAATGTTTGGATGATGGTGTGTTTGTGTGACAGACAAACTGTAAAAGAATCATTAATAGAGAGGACTCAGAAGCGAGGATATGATATTTAAGTTTGTATGAAGAAGTGTATGCAAGGGCTAACTAATACTACCTCTGTTTTACATTTTAAGACTTTCTAGCATTACTTAAATTCATAGGAATAATAATGAATCTAGACGTATGTGCAAACAATATACATCGATCAATAAATGGATCTAAATATAACCAAAAAGTCTAGTAATATGATACAATAGGAGTAGTAATTAAAGTTTAAGCAGATTTAGGCCCTCAATTTGGGTGTCTGTGCGGCTTGAGCAAGCCCCATTTGAACGATGTTATTAGGTTCGTGTTCACCACCATTTCTATGGCTCTGTGCAGCCCACTATGGCACTATACCACAACGCAAAGGTTGGGATATAGATTTACCCATTTTTAAAACAATTATGACTTTGCATTTTTGCTATGGTTTATTTCCCCTTATATGGGCCTGATTTCTTATAGGCATAGGCATCACATGGACAGACTAGCTGTTCAATACATCAGCTAACTTCTTGAAATATCTGAAATACTTTCTAGCAATATAGTTGATTATATCGATTCTAATCCAAATAGCAAAATTTTCCTAAATAAAATTTTAAGAATATGAAAGACACAGATTGTTTGCTGACTTTTTTGCTCAAATTATCACATGCGTAATTACTGAATTCCATGATCACAATTTTGCTAGTATTTAGTTTTTGCTGACTCACGAAAATTCTGTGGACAGGATGAACCAGTGGCAAGAATCCTTGAATTGTGCATTCTTCATATTGCCATGGCAGAGATGACATCAAAAGGAACACCTCACAAAGTTGTCATTAACGAGGTTGCTATTTTATTATCATCTCCTTCATATTTAAATTTGAAAAAATAAACATGTAAAATATATATCTCATCATGTTCATTAACGCCAGGCTGTGGATTTGGCCAAACGGTTCTGTGATGGAGGTGCTCCTCGGGTAATCAATGGATGCCTTCGAACATTTGTGAAGGATCACATGAACATCGACACTAGTAAGCCAGCTCCAGCTGAGTCAAAAGCATGAAGTTACAAATATGGATCTTTCATCATGAATACGATCGAAAGAATAGAAGCATGGAGAAAACGTTGCTCTTTGTACGATCTTCTTAGGTTCTTGATTATTTCAAGATTGAATGGTAAACTTGAAAGGGGGGAACATGCTGACTTTTGGGGAGCGGGAAGTATCTTCAATATTTAACAGGACACAATATGTGTTGAGCCATATGCTGACGATGTTCTCTTCTGAAAGAACTGAATGGCACTGCTTCTAACAACTTTTGCCCATGCTGATCCCCGTGGTTCATGGGATCAGAAAACCTGTAAAATGTAGTGATATGTAATTATATAAGGTTTTAAGGCTTGCTTCTCTCAGTTTCACAGTACCCTGCCTGAGCTGAGTAATTTGTAAGTTGGGTATTTGTAGCTGATATTACGGAAGATAGATTCGTTGCAAGATTTGGATATGTCGATACTGTGTAATTCTATATGCACACGATCTCTGTTCAAATTATAAAGTTACCTTCGATAACAGTTGTTAAACAATCTAATGCTTGCTATGTTAATTGATGAGTTATTGAGTTTGTTGCAGGATAATTACATTTGAAATTTAAGTTAAAATCTGCATTTGATTTTTGAAATATTTTACAATAGTTTATTTTTCATCGTTGCTTTTTAGATTGCCAAATATACGTATATAAAAATTTTATTCACAGATTAATTTACGTTTGCAAATAAGCTGTTTTGCATTTCCATAAAAAACAAAACAATTACCCCTAGAAACAGATTATTTCCCAGACCAGCCTGTGTTGTTTCTCAAGGGAAAAAAAGGTAAAGAGGTACGAGCAAATTTTGTTTCATCCATTTTGCTTTGAAAGAATGAACACTAACATTATGCTATACAAATATACAATCCAAGCATGCAGTTTGTGCAAACAAACCAAAAGAATCATCAATCCAAGTATCGAAGGTGAGAGAAACGGAACTTGCAAAAAAGATGGCATTTGCAATGGCGGCTAGGCCCCCTCGCTCGCTAGGAGCGTTGGGATTGGAAGGCGGCGGAAAAGTTGGGGATCCTGTCGAGGTGGCGGAGCGCGCGCTCCGCCGTCTGCCGGGTGCGCGGGTCGCCGTTGCGGTACGCCTCCACCAGCGCCGATGCCACCGTCTGGTCGGCCGCCACCTCCCCGGCGATCTCCTCCACCCGCAGGATGCGCTCCACCGCCCACACCGCCCGCCGCTGCAGCGCCTCCGTGCGGCTCTCCACCAGGATGTCCACCACCGGCCGCAGCCCGTCGGCCTCGCCCAGCACCACCACCCCTTCCCTCGCGTCCACGCCGTCCACCACCAGCGTCGACAGCGCCGCCAGCGCCGCCTCCACCACCCGCCCGTCCAGGTGGTCCAGGCACGCCACCAGCCGCTCCACCGCCTTGCCGCCGTCCGCCTGCGCCAGGCAGAACGTCTCCCGCAGCGAGCAGAACCCGCCGTGCACGCGGCACACCCCCGGGGCCGCCGCCGCCGCCGAAGCGGGTTTCCTCCCGAAGCACGCGCACGCGAACCCCGTCGGCGGCGACGGCGGCGGGGGGATGGCCGTCAGGCGGCTCGACTGCAGCGACAGCTTCTCCAGCGCCATTGCCGAGTAGAGCTGAACCGTGTCCATGCCATTGGTGTGGAGCAGCTCGACGAAGAGCGGCGCCAGGCCGACCTCCCGCGCGAACTCGACGTACTCGGCGTCCTCCTCCAGCGCGCACGTCACCCGGTACATCACCTTCACCACGCCCTCCGTCAGCGGCGTCACGTGCCGGTTCCCGCCGCGGATGGTACCCCGCCGGAGCTCCGCCAGTTTGGGGGCCAGCGCTCTGAACGCCCCAAGGTCGAACAGCTGCCGGGTCAGGCTTGTGTCCCCCTCCGGTAGGTCGCCGAGCAGCCCCACGGCGGCTGCCTGTTCCTCCGTGACGCCGCCGCCGTCGGAGGAGATGGCCCGGAGTAGGCTGGTCAGGCTTCCGCCGAGGCCGTCGGCGAGCTCTGCGCCCATGTAGGGGGCGAGGTTGCGCAGGAGCTTGAGGGACTCGACGCGGATGTCCCTGTGCGCGGCCTCGATGAACTGGATGAGGCTGATGGTGGCGCCGGAGCTCTTGACCCCCGCGACGACGTCGGCGACCGTCGCCGGGGAGCTGGTCAGCCCGGCGAGGACGCTGAGGAGCTTGCACCCGATGGCGGGGCCGGTGTTGCTGATGAGATGGAGAAGGCTATGCACGACGTTCTCCGAGAGCATCGTCCTGCGGCGCCCACGGCCGTCGTCGTCGTCAACGTCGAGCGGGATGGAACGAAAATCGGCGCCCGAGGCGACGAGGTTGGCGAGGATGTTGGCGGCTAGCTCCTTGAGCTTCATCGGTAGGTGTCCCGTGGAGAAGAGGACATCGTTGACGAGCGGGGGCAGGACGCCGGCGCGCTGCAGCAGCAGCTTGGCGCTCGCGTCGGTCGAGGAGATCTCCCTGAGCGCCTTGAGCGTGGCCTCCCTCGCCTGCACGGCGCCGGTCCCGAGCATCCCCACCAGCAGCGGCCCGGCCTGCTGGGCCACCGTCGCCTTGTCGTCGTTCGCCAGCGCGAGCTCGCCGAGGTAGTCGGCCATGGCGACCTGCGTCTCCGGCTCGCCGTGGAGCAGCCTGGTGAGCAGCGGCTGCAGCCTGCCGTTGTCGGCCATCTGCTTGACGTTGGCGTCGAACCGGTCGAGGTTCCGGAGCGTGCTCTCGGCCTTGTCGACGGCGACGGCGCTCTCCGACTTGCTGCTCCCCATACCGACCAGCAGCAGGATGGCGCCATACACCGCGCCGATCCGCTCGCACGTCGGCTCGTGCTCCGACAGCTCGTGCAGCAGCGACACCGCCAGCTCGCGCTCCTGGACATGGTCGTTCGACAAGAACTTGATGATGGTGCGTATCGTGTCACCCTGCCCCAACTCCTCCTGGAAAGTCAAAAAACGCAGAAATCAACAAATTTTCCCTTGGCTTCATCGCGAATTTACGTGTTTGAGGTGAGAAATCGGGACGAAATTTCAGACCTTGTTGTCGTCGTTGTCCTCGACGAGGACGCGGAGGACCTGGAGCGACTTGAGCCGGAGCCGCCTGCTGCCGCTCTTGAGCATCTCGGCGACGGCGCGGAGGACGCCGCGGCGGCGGACGAGGTCCTTGCTGGCGGCGCTCCTCTGGCATATCTGGGACACGTACACCAGGGCGCGCAGCGCGTCCTCCTCCCGCTCCTCCTCCTCGCCGCCGGCGCCGGCGGCGTGGAGCGGGAGGCGGCCGACGCCGACGAGGGAGGCGCAGGCGCGGTCGAGCTCCTTCTCCTCGTTGCGCGCCCGCCACTCGTGGATGACGCTGCGCAGCGCCACGCTGGGGGTGACCTCCGTGTCGCGGAGCTCCCGCTGCGTGAGCGGGCACGTCGGCCGGCGGCCGTTGTCCCGGCACTCCCTGAACCACTTGAGGATCGCCTCCCGCTCGAACGTCTGCCCGGTCTCGATCGTCACCGGGTCGCGCATCACCTGCTTCGTCAGCGGGCACACGAACGCCTCGAACGCGCCTTCCTCCTCCTCCTTCCACTGCTCCTCCATCCCGCCGTCGCCCGCCATGGCTTCTCTCCTTCTCCTCTCTCCCGCGTAGCGTCGAACGAGGGGGAGGAGGAAGATGGCAATGGCGATTGGCGAGGTGGGGGTTGGTGGGTACCGAACGCCCGCCGCGGCCACGTCGACTTGTTCTCTGCTCTTATTTTTCTTCTACACCTGCTCCTATGGACTTGTTAGCTGCTGAGCTGTGCAACTAATCAAAACAAAACCAGTGATTTAGTCGGTCAACCCTCGCGTCAAACAGGGATTGCTCTCTTTCCCGCCATGGTAATCATAGAGTAATACCTGTGGTTGAGAGGTTGATGCCTGTACCCTGTTTTTTATATGACACTTTTTTATACGACGCTGTTAATTTTTATGTCTAAGTTTAATTATTTGTTTTACTTAATATATATAATTATTAACTATTTTATTATAATTTGATTTATTATTATATAAATTTTTAAGCATGTCTTATAATTTTACATATTTAAATAAATTTTTTGAATAAAATAAATAGTTAAACATAAATTTAAAAGTTAATGAGGTTACATAGAAAATATGGAGTATTACTTAGTATGCAGGTTGATGCAGCATGAACTACCAGCACCCGCATCACAATGCTAAACATTGTAGTTTTTTTTTTTTACAATTCGCCTTTAAACGAGCAGAAACTTCCGGCCTGAGCACTTACTTTCACTATGATCGTTTCGCTTAGCATTGTTGTGACACGGATGCTGTTATTTCACAATGCTAAACATTGTTGGTTTTTATAGTTCGCCTTTAAGTTACTATGTTAGGATAAACTATGATACAAAGTTTAATAATTAAGTTTTAGAACTCAAATTTTGATATAACTTGAAGAGATGGCTAGAAGTTTTGCTTTTATGGTCTTTCGGAGTAACATATTATTGGGCATCTTTGGATCATATGAAATCTGTATGGAATGTTTTAAGATACTGTAAGATGTACTCTCCCGTCTCAAAATAAACCAATTTTTCACCTTTTACCTATAATTTTTAACTCTTCGTCTTATTCAAATTTTTTTTGCGATTGATATTTTTGTTTTTTTGATGATAAATCATGAATAGTACTTTACGTGTGACTAATTTTTTTTCTAATTTTCTGAAATTTTTTTTAAATAAAACGAATGGTCAAACATTGGACACGGAAAACGGAGAATTGGTTTTTTTTGGGACAAAGTGAGTATGGAACAAATTTAACATAAGGTCCAACTTCACCAAAACTTCCCTTTTGAGAAATTTTCCTCTCCTGAAGTTCTATGATTCTTTTCTACCATCTAGCCAAACGATTTTTCATGTATTTTCCTATGACATTCGGTGTTTCACACTCACATTCATATTAAAATATTGTATTTTAACATTTCAACATTTTAAAGGAGCGCTTAGCTTTTGGAATAGTAAACAATAATTCTATATTCCAAACCAAACTTTTGCAACTGCTTACTTTAAGGTTTGAACCATAGAAAAGTATCAAATCACATAAGACCATGGAAATTGTGGGGCCATGACTGAAAGTAGTACTTGTATTAACGTTCATGTTATTTTTTCCACTAGAAATTAGGGGAACATGCTTCTTTTTTAAAAGAAGAAAACGAACACCCCGCCAATTGAAAATGCTTCGAGGCCTTATTTGGAAAGTAGAAATTTCACCAAATACGGTCGATTCTTTGCATTAATTGATAAAAAAACAGATCCAACTACAACTCGGACAACTGCAGTTGTTTGCAAAAAATACAGTGATGTTTCATCACATATAAAATAGATGTTTCATTGCTCACTCAAAGATATTTTAACTACTAAATGATAAAGCACAAGTAAATCACACTTGAAACATTTTTAGCTAAATGTAAGAAAAATTAAGTTTTTAGAGGCGAAGCATTAATCTTCAATATTTGCTAATATAAAAATGTTTCACCACTACATCAAAACATGTTTCAATATATAAAAATATTGACATAATTAAATCATTGATTAAAACATTTAACTTTCATATATGAAACATGGTTCCTCGACCGATGAAATGTCAATGTATTTATAAGAAATCAAAGAAACACATATAAAATAACGCTAAAAAAACCTAACGCAATAGTCCGAAATAACCTAGTAAAACATTATAAATGTTTATCAACACATGCAAACAACATTATACGCAACACTAGAAAAATCTATTGACAAATAACTAAATATTTTATAAGAATATAACATGTGAGATCTTGTTGTAAAGAATTAATTATAATAAGCACACTGATATAACAGATCATAGATTAGACATATAGTTTATAAGAAAAATATATTTGAAGATTTACTAATATGTCGTGCATGCATAGTTGCTGGAGCTAAAAAGCAGGAGGTATGTATGTAGAAGTTATGCAGAAGTAGTCGTGCACCCTGCCATGCACGTAGAGCTGAAGTTGGCATGCGATCTTTGATCTAGAATTGAACGGCTGTGTGGAAGCATTATTAGAAAAATCCGTGTTTATAGAAAAATTTTATATACGTAATCTCGGCGATCTAAAATTCAAAACATAAAAATAAACTTAGGTGAAAATCATCCAAAATCCATTGTTGAAAATTTAAATTTTGGCTTATAAGTATAAGAGTAAGTTCAATAGTATAACCAACTGCTAGCTATAAATTGTCTATATCCAACTTAATTTATACAATAGTCACATGCCTACACAATTAATATCTTGTCTCACCTGTCATACACACATGTGTCTTGAAGTCTGTGCTGCAACTAGCTATAAATCTATAGCTCACTACTATTCTCTCTGCTCTCTTATCATCTTAAAATATACTTATAGCTGATTTATAACGTGCTATTCTACATGCTCTAGGCATAACTGAAAAGACGGGGATACTTATACACTAACCACCATCCACGTCCATGCTCTCTAGGACCAATGTTTGTTCAAAATACAACTTGTCTTATATTTTGTTGTAAAATATAGGACATTCTTATTTTCTTATTTTATAATTGTTGATAATATTATTATAAATTAATACTTAAAGAATATAGTAGTACATGCGACTTGATGGGATTGGGACCATGCAGGTAAACTAAGCATCGCTGTCAATTGCATACCTTCGTTGTATGTTTGCTTATATTTATAAGCCAAAATTTAAATTTTTAATGATTTTTTGAAATTTCTTCATTGAATTTTAATTGTCAGCTTTAACTATTAAATCATTAATAATACATATATAAAATTTCTCCTTACAAATAATTTTTCGTGTACAGATATACTGTTTGACTTTTTTTATAAAAATCCAAATGACACCCCCTGTTTTTTTCCTACTCAAGTGCCCATCCATCATTAAAAAATATTATTATTTCTTTTGCAATGCACCAATCAGTATTAATGATCCACCTGTCCGACCGAAGCAAGAAGATTACTCTGACAGCAAAGATAAGATCGAGAAGAGGCTCTTTAGTAGTCACTTCAATATCTCCTTTTCATTAAGAAACTCAACTAAACGATTTGGTCAGGACTTGATTGGTCAGTTTTAACGTGGCGTGAAGGCTAGATTCTTTCTTTTCGCTTTCTTCCATTAAATAAAGGGGTTATTGGTACAAAAGAACTCATATTTATACACCACATGCGCAAATTTTTATCATGCTGCACACCATCGCCACCGTCAAACAAAATCCCAGCATTGCATCGTTTGAGTTAGCCCGGTTTGGCTTTGGGGGCTGGGGTCTGGGGACGGGGAATGAATTGGGTGGCCGAGGCCGGGGCGTTCTTGCCCAACCGTGTCCCGAATCGTTCCGTTGCCATTCCTATCCCAAGCTTAACTATAGCACATCCATGGTGGTTTAAAGGTAGTTGTGTGGAACATCGTGACGATGTTCAATCCATACATGTGGTTTTAGATCCGCGCGGCATCTGGGTTTGTGTAACGCGTTAATAGAGACAATAGAGATAATGCAAGTTGTCTGTACGATGTACGCTAGATCTCGAAACTGTCTAATATAAGGTTAACTCCACATCGTAGCAATGGTCATTCTGCCTCGGTGGCAGATGTCCTCAGCAACGACAAGCTGAACCAAGATGAGGTGTAGAGACGGTGTTGGTGATAGCTAACAAGATCAGAGGTGGTATCAACAACGTATTGGGCGAATGGCTCTGACCCAATAGACAAGGTTAATGAGTTGATGGTGAGCAAGGTGGCTACCATAAGAATGAAAGACGACATGCTTGTTTTTGGTGCCGAAGGCGACCAGGGTTGTTAGACCTGACCTAATGGCTACCTCTGATATCCCTCTAATGACAAAGCAGCTACAATGAATGACAGCACCAGAAGGATGAAAACATGTTGGTTACCAGTGTCGGTGGCGACTATACACGACGCTGGATCTAAGATGTTGGTGCTTGTTCAGGTAACTGCCAAATTAAGTTGGAGTGCTTTCTTCTTTGCCGTCAATAGATGACAAATAATGCATAATATGAATCAAATGAATTTGGTCAGACGATAAAATAGTGGGGTGAAGGCTAGTCAAAGATGATGAACCGTGGACGAGAGGATCGGAATTCAAGCCACGTATCAAGAGCAATTAAGTATGACCTTTTTACGTCACATGACTTTGTTGACATTAAATGTTGACCCGATGACGTGTCACACACAAAGCTCTAATAGTCACTTCTTAAAACGCTCTAGTACAGAACCTAAATTCTTCCAATTTTGGTGTTAACAGGCTTACCGAGAAACAAAAGTTCAAATCGTACTGTATGTATGTTAGATGAAAATCACTCTTATATCATATTTTTATAAATATGACATCACTATTAGGAAACGATCGATGAATAAATGATAAACACAATATATCAATCACAGGAGATATGAAATTTAACGTGAAAAACTCTCCTAAAGTTGAAGAGAAAAAATACGGACGACAACTAGCAAATAGATTCACTATGTCGGGATAAAGTTATAATACCGAACGATGACTTACAAGAAGTATATATAAGGCAAAACCCTAGAATCCAAGCCTCCGGACGACGGGACCCTGCTTCGCTCAGAACTCAACAACTTGATAAAGTTCGTTAGCAAATCCACTAAAGTCATGGAGCCGGCAGAAAATTATGTACTATCCACGGTCCATGCTGGCGACGCCATCTCCATCTCTTTCTCCACGTGGCAACCATGTCACCCACAAGCCGCCCTGGCCAAACCCGGCGGCGGCGGTACGCGGCCAGGTAGCCCAAGCCGAGGCCGAACGTAGTAATCTAACGTGGGACGACGGATGGGCCGTGTACACGGGCAACATGCACGGCCCGTGCGCTCTAACGACATCATTTCTGAAAGCCGCATTATCTGCTGGGCCTCCCCCACCTGCGACTGCACAACAACCTCAGCACATTCCTCTCCGTCGCGCGTCATATACTGTGAGCGCAAGGGGCCCATCGAGTATTCGAGTGTTTGAGAGTACATTCCACAACGTTAATTGACGAAACAATTACAAATTTATCACTGGTTTAAAAATATTGTAAAAATGTTATTAAAAATTACGAAAATATCGCTAGAATTGTGGCATCCTTAAAAAACTAATAATAGATTTGCAAAAGTCCACTAATTAATCGATTAATTCCAATCCTCGTACATCGAGGCCAGCAGGAGACATGCCTCGGCCTTTCCAAGCTACCAAGCTAGTACATATCGATCACTGCTGGCGAGGCATTTGCAAAGATCTGGATTCTAAAAACACGATTACTTGGATTATTCGAAAAATCTATCATTTATAAACTTATTTTAGGAAGGAGGTTTTTATAAACTAGAAGCCGGAAACCCTGGCTTTCACGTACTCTCACCACTCGGTTAACCATGAGACGCACGAGCTGGCCGGCCTGTTGTTGCAGGCCGCATTGCAACTGAAATGATGGGCCGGCCGGAATTGGAACTTTTTGCAAGCAGCGGCAGCGGCAGCGGCGGCGGCGTGGTGTGCGCGACGGACGTTGAGAAAGAGCGGCATGCATCGTGCTTGCTGGACTATTCCCAGGCTACGTGCTTCCATCTCCGTCACTACTACTGCTACTCACATACTTCTCCATCTGACACCGTTGATTTTTATATATGTTTGATTGTTCATTTTATTTAAAAAAATTTACTTAATTATTAATTATTTTTATATCATTTTGTGTATTATTAAATATATTTATATATATATATAACTTTATATATTTGATATTTTTTAATAAGACGAATAGTCAAACATCATCGGATTGATGTAGTAGTATTACGTCCACGTCGTTACGTCATGGTTAATTAGCCCTGGCAGATCGATCGATCGCGCGATCACATCATCGCGGGTCCATGTCACACTTGATCGAATTGGATAGAAATTTTGCTTGGCTAAATTAAATCGCCTGGTAATCGACAGCTCGGCAAGTTAACGGGCAGACCACATGGAGGAGACGCCATGAGTTGCAAGGCAGGCTCCATATTTATTGTAGAAGGTTAAAAAGACCTGATGTATAAATGAGAAAATTAACATTTACTTTATCAGCTAACTTAATTGTCTCGGATTTAATGGACACTAGGTGTGACAACCTGATAGACCATGGTGTCTATGAGGCCTTTAAATGTGAGGTAATACTTCCGTTTCATATTGTCAGTTTTTTTAGAGTTGTCTAAATTTATTCATTGATGAATGTATATAATTTGTGAATTTTCTTAGGTACCTACGAATGATTCTGAGTCGTCCATTACTTTGAATCCAACGGATCTAATTTTGTTATACTGCATCGCTAATAGTGTAGTAAAAATTCTATACGGATAAATTAGAACTAAAATATATAACTCTGCAACAGAAGTGTGTGTCACATATCATTTTTAAAATCGATAAATTGATAAATATATCATATCAAAGTTTGGAATAAAAATATTTAATATACTTATGTAGATAAAAATTTACTACACTACTACCGTTACAAATAAAAGTTACCGTAACCTTGCCCATAATTTATATATGTGTCTAGATTTATTAGCATATATATATATGAATCTAGATAATGCTACAAAGACTTACATTACGAAACAAAGTGAGTACCATCGATGTTTATCATATTGAACAGATTTTGGAGTAGAAAAGTTCTTAATTTATTGATCAAATGGAAGAATTAAGAAGAAATCCACCCATGGTATGTAACAGATATATTCCCTGATACTTTCTTTGTTTCAAAATCTAGCTATGTAGAATGAGATTTGATTAATTATAATACAATAAATCTGAACGAACAAACTGGAGTATAAATGTGTAATACGTTGAAATGGGTTGTACTAATCACTAGTCGTGACAGCTAAGCTCCTAGCGTCAGGTGCTTAATTCTACTAAGCGTCACGCCGTGCACCGCTAGCGTCCAACACCGTTGACTACCAAATATTGCCGGTCAACGTCACGTTTGCACACGTAGTAATACGTACCGGCAGGCAACCCCCCACTTGCAAGTTGCAAACACGTACGCATCTGATCGATCGGTGGCCGCCGGCGGGCATCATCCAGCCGGTCGTCGTCGTCGTCGTCGCCGCCGCCGCCGTCACGCCGTGGGGCCCTCCCGCGGCGTCTCCGCTAGCTAGTTACTCCGGCGAGAGAGACGCACAGCCGTGCTACAGGGACAGCACCGGCCGGTCGCCGGCAGTCATGACGAGCGAACGTACTCGATCAGTGCGACCGGGGCCCACCGCCGAAGTACTGCGTGCTCAGGTCGTACTGGTTGGCGGTGGCGCCGCCGCCACCTTCTTCTCCGGCGGCCGACGGGGAGCCGTGCTGGTGCGCGCCGTCGTAGACGACGCGGAGGTTGAGGCTGGGGTCGTGCGGGTGCCACTCCACCTTCTTCTTCGCGCCGCACCGCTGCTCCCTGCACCGGAAGTAGCTCCTGCACGGGCCCACCCGTCAGTGTCGCATATTTGCATGTACGGCCGGCGGATGGACGAACGAACATAGCACAATTGCTCTGCACACGCACCTGTTTTTCTGGATGTTTTTGATAAACTTCTGCCCGTACTTCTTCCACTCGTACCCGTCCTCAGGCATCACGAACTGAACTCCGTCGCCGCCGCCGACCGTCGTTGCTTCCTCCGGCGGCGGCGGCGTCTGCTCGGCCTCCTCCTTGTCTCCATGTCCGTTCCTTCCTCCGGCCCCTCTATGCATATTCATGAATCATGATAAGTCGATCGACAAAGATATACAAGAAAGACTTTACGAGCTCTATTACAGAGTTCCTCGCTAACTTTCAGATCGATAGTTCATAATTCTGCAATATGAAAGGGATGTATACTAGCTTGGCCTGGCCGGCCAAGTATATAGATGAGAACCAGATCGATTAAACAGAAAGGCATGCATCTTCCTGGGCTTAGCTCAGATCGAAGCACAGCAAAACTGCTTCCATGGAGAGAGAGAGAGAGAGAGAGAGAGAGAGAGAGAGGGAGAGAGAGGACATACGTTGTTGTTGTAGGTTGTGAATTCGATGCCATGGGAGACGACGATCACCGTACGTGGAACTGAGGTACTCGCATGTTATTAGTTGCAACCAAAATAATGGAGGGAGCTTGCAGTATGCATGGGAGCGAGATGGGGGAAGTGCTAATGAAGCTCAAACTCTGTCTGGGGTCTCTGGTGTATTTATCAAAGTTTGGTTTTGGTCAACTCGAAGCTTCTCAGATGCAACGTTCACGTCATGAAGACTACGAAAGGAGCAACAATACCTTCCGTCCGGTACTGTACTTCTTTTCCTGCCTGCCCAAATTTAGTACTAGTAACTTTTATCATGGGTAAAGTACTAAAGTTTAAACGAATCTCTTAACTATGAACATGAAATTCTATGCCCCTAAACTATTTAGTTAAACCGTTTTGCAAGGGTGATTCAAACTAATTTGTTATTTTTCATGATACTAAAATCATGGTAGTTTTTTTAGTTGACAAATATGCAACTACCATTTTCATGTCAAAGTTACGGACAATTAATTTGGATGCCAACAATTAAAGCGACATTTAAACCAGATTTTGATTGTTCTTATTGAGTTGCATGTATCCAACAATTCAACGCAAAAAACTCAGCTGATGAAGAAATGTGGGGAGTGGATTTTAAACCCTCGAGGGGACATCCCCTCGTTTATTGCATGCTATCCAATAGTCATCAAAAAATTTAAAAAAATCGTGAAGATAGATTAATATAAGATATATCACTACACAAACATGCAAGTTCAAATATGACTTCTACAATCCACAACAAAAATAACAAATATGACTATGAGTATACGTATACTATTTAGAGTTCAATTTGTTTTTTTTGTTGTGGATAATAGAAGTCATATTTAAACTTGCATGTTCGTGTAGTGATATATCTTATATTAGTCTATCTTTACAATTTTTTTTAAAAATTTTTTAATGACTATTTAGATAGTTTGCAATAGACGATGGGATATCTTCTCGAGGGTTTAGAATACTTTCCTAGAAATATGAGCAATCGAATTATACTCTAACACTCCTCTTCACATGGGACCCCTTGTAAGCCTCTCGCTAGGATCAACAACGAACGGGTTAGGGCTAGGTTAGACAAGAACGACCCTGGCCCCAAAATAGCATTCGGGGCCCTGAGCTGAAACTGAGTAAATACTCTCTCCAATCACCACATCATAATAAAGTCATTTTCAGACACATATTGCTACACCAAGAACTGAAACTTTTCATGGGATTTGAGCAACCACAAACCGCTGCTAGTGAAGGACAAGAGTATCGGATCACGAGGTTCCACTTCTACACCGGTTGCTCGCCTTTCTCCTGCAAGACGGCGGTAGTGCGCTTGGGCAGGGAAGGCGGCGGTGCGCCTAGGCCTGGTGGTGACAGCGCAGTCAGGAGTGCGTGTAGCATGCTGACAGTGTGGGAGCAGACAGTCGGGAGTGGATGTGAGTGGCTGGGTCGTCTATGAATATAGGGTTTACATGCTAAATGGATCAAATGCCCAAAATCTTTGTTGCCCATTGTTTTCACATGTTTATATAAAACTGAGGCCCCGTGGGTTCCTTGTGGGTGTTTTTCTCCCCTGCCCCCACCCCTGAAAATCCCCGGGCCCCCACCCCGAAGACCCGTCAGGGAAAATTGAGCCCCGACCCCGTAGTGGGGTGGTTCCTCATCTCCAGTACCATATTAAGTTATATCTACCTACCTAAAAACTAAAGTTGCCAAAGAAAGACAAACAACTCATTTGTACTACACTAATTCTTATAAGTTCTAGCAATTCAATAGTTTGGGCGCATAACATCTCACTTCCATTGAACTTGATTTTTATATTTTGGGGAATAGGAAATTGCTATTGCTCAGGTGATTGAAACCTAGGTCCTTGGTTGTTAGATTAAAACACTACCACTATGGATTTGTTTTCAAGCTCCAACCAGGGAAGCCCGAGGAGAGGAAGAAGACTCATTGAAGGAGGCAATGGTGATATTGTAGTGAAATTCCTGTGGTGACAATGGCATTGGAACTTCAAAATAAGACCTTTGGTTTAGGTTTTGAGGTGGGACGTTCGGGTAAGAAGGGGGACTAGGGAAGGGGGGTAAGGGTTTTCCTTAAGACTTAGAGGGATGGACATGGGCAGCGCACAGACTGGAGATGTGTGTCCATGATAGGCAGGTGGTAGTGGTCAGAGCACAACAGGAACCATAGTGATGGAGGCCAGCGGTGGATGGGGTTGACGGCTATGGCGAGGAAGGTAATAAGGTCAAGAGGTGGTGGATGACGGTAGTGAATTCGGCGTCACGAGCTGTTGAAGAGAAGAAAATGACGTTGTCACCTAACCGGGTAGGAGGAGAGGGGGAGGCACATAGGTTGGTCGTGTGTGTTGGCGGGGGAGGGGGCTCTTTGGTGCCAATGAGGCAATGAGCCATGGGGATGACAAACAAACTGCACACTCCCCTCGATTTGGTACAGTCGGCCTGGGATGGAGAGAGAAGGAGAGAAATAATGTTGCTATAGCGCATGGATCTTGATGTTATTTTAGCCATCCAAAAGTTGCCTAAAATTTGGGGTATTTTCATGTGTTAGAAACTAGATACTCCCTACTAAATTCATAATGTGATTTTCTAGTTAAATTAGGTTGTGCATGCTTAATAGTAAAAAAAACTCTCTATGTTATGGGGTCCAGTACTCTAGTATAAGTCATTGTTTTGTCCATGTTTTTAGAACTAATGAATGACAATAATTAGGCACGTAGGGAATGACCGAAAAGGAAAATTCTAGACAGATGATTGGCTTGGCAATCTGACAGTCGAACAAATTGTCCCTACACTCTTCATCGACTGCAAAGATAGGAAGCTGTCGGTCAGGGAGGCACTGACTGATGGTCGATGGGCGCAGGATTTAGTGCTCATGATCTAAACCTCGGACTTGTGTCGGTGTACTTTAGGATCTGAAAATATAAGGCCTCGTTTAGTTTGTGGAAGGAAATTTTTTGGTATCACGTCGGACGTTTGACTGGATGTGAGAAGAGTTTTTGGATGCGAATAAAAAAACCACGAGATGGATCTTTTAAGCCTAATTAATCTGTCATTAGCACATGCGGGTTACTGTAGCACTTATGACTAATCATGGACTAATTAGTCTCAAAAGTTTCGTCTTACAATTTTCTCTAACTGTAGAATTAGTTTTTTAATCTATGTTTAATATTTTATTTAGGTGTCCTAAGATTCGATGCGATGATTTTGAGGACTTATTTTTAGTCCTAAATTAAGGATGAGAATATACACCAACTCATGCTTGATTCGGTTTCCAAGAAATAAAACGGTAATTAAGGGGGTGTTTGTTTTTAAGGACTTATTTTTAGTCCCTAGTCACATCGGATGTTTGGACACTTATTATTATAAATAGTAAACATAGACTAGTAATAAAATCCATCCATAATCTTGGACTAATTCACAGACGAATCTAATCAGCCTAATTAATCCATGATTAGCCTATGTGATGCTATAGTAAACATTTGCTAATTATAGATTAATTAGGCTTAAAAAATTCGTCTCGCGGATTAGCTCTTATTTATAAAATTAGTTTTCTATTAGTCTATGTTTAATATTTTAAATTAGTGTCTAAACATCCGATGTGATATTAGGCTAAAAAGTTTAGTTAAATGTAAATAACCCCTCAGCATCACAGGATGGGTATTGAAATGTATACACCTAGCTAAAAAAAATCTTCTTTCGTTTTGTGTTGGATAAAACATGAACAGTGAGCTAGTAGCCATGTCCACGCACTATGCGTACACAGAATAAAGTGTTCGTTGGTGCTTCCTCTCCGGAGGGCCGTCCACACGAGGAACGACTCGTGGACGCGACCGACTCGCAGCACTTCACCGCCGCATGCCTCCTCGCCCACTGGCCTCGGCCTGTAGCTTTAGCTGCGCCCACGTGCGGGATCGAATTTGTTCTTGCAAATCCACCCAGCCGCTGACGCGTGCGGGACGGGGCCTCCCAATACGTCACCACGCTCCCGCGCCGGTTTTTTTCTTCATCTTCTAAGAGCAAGGCCGCGTTCGTTAGGTACAGAGATAAGATAATCTATCTGACGAGAAAAAAGGAGCAATATATTAGTATATGATTAACTAATTATTAATTAATAATAAATATGAAATAGACTAATATGTTTTTTAAAACTTTTCTATAATTTTTTTTAAAATATACACCGTTTAGCAGTTCGGAAAGTATGTGCGTGGAAAACGAGAAGGATAATCTAAGAAGAGCTGATAGCTCTAATTTGTTTTTTATATTATGAAAAGTTAACGTAAAGTCAACTGACGTACAGTCCATCTCTTATATACACGGTGTTTTTAAGTTTGTACTTCAACTGATTATAAATCTGTAGCTATTTTTTTTCTTAGTCATTATCTCTCCCTCACGTCACACGTAATCATAATAAAACATGGTACTAATTTTTAAACTCCGTTTACCTCTTTTATTATTCTCCTTGAAGCTGCCTCGGTCTCCACCTCAGCGGCGGCGGCGGCGTCCACCGCGCGCAGCCTGCTTGCTGCTCTCTCATCTCGATCGGCTGATCGATCTCCTCCTGTGTTCAATCCGGTGCTTTTCTTTGCTGGATCGCGCCGGTTGCCCAGTTTCGCTCCGGTTTCCCCTGCTGCGTCGTCGGGCGCGCGCGTACGTACGTGCCCAGTGGCTATGATCAATTCCGGCACCGCCAGACATCGGAAACCCACGGGGATTTGCATATATGCTTTGTTTGTGTCACCACGAATGTTTAATTCGTCGAATTGACTTGACTAGAGCCTGGATTGGCCGAAAGCACACAATCGCACCAACGAGCTTGCTCGTGGAACGGGGAAAGCATGGTAGACTTTAAGCTTTAAAGAAACATCCGAATGTTTTTCCTAGATAAGTGGTGCTACCTCGCTTTCATAACGTAAGATATTTGATTTTTTTTTATACGTTTGATCATTCGTCTTATTTAAAATTTAGTAGAAATATAAAAAATGATAAGTCGTACATAATTTTTTTTTATAATAAAGTAAGTCACAGGCAAAATAAATGATATTCCATAATTTTTTGAATAAGACAAATAGTCAAATATTGCAAGCAAAAAAAATTAAACATCTTACATTATTGTAGTATACCTGTACCGGGGGTATCCGGAGAATATACAAATACATACGGTCAACGGGGTACCAAATAGAAATGAGAATATATCTGGTGTTGGCTAGGGGTTCGGTACGTACCGGATTGCATGTCGTGTACTTCGGACCCAGGCCATAACTGAATTATGATAGATCTTAGTCTTACTAAATTATGACTTTATCATATTTGTAACCCTTCCCCACTATATAAGGGGTACGGGGTGCCCCCTTGAGGGCAACGGAAATCCATCGGAGGAATACAATCGCCAAGCAGGAGTAAGGTATTATCTCGCCACGTCGAGAGCTTGAACCTGGTTAAATCGTCTCTCTCTTCATCTTAACCATCGAATTTCAAGCTTGGTAGCCACCCTATAAATTTATTGCCGGCACTGAACGTTGACAATTATAAAACGGAGAAGTACCTCTGTTTGTAAATAACCATCGGATCCATTTCTAGTTTTTTTTTCCAATTGAGTTTTTACAGAAATTTTTAAAATACTTCAAAGGATACCACATTATTAATTTGACTTGAGAGAGATCTGCAAAAAGAAAAAAAAAAGGAAGTACATGGGAGAGATAGTTCGATGCTTTATCTATCAAAGTAGAGACTAAAGGGTAGGGGATTTAGTTAATCCAATTTTGAGCACAGGAATTAAGGGCTGTTTGGAGCACAAGATTTTAAAAACAAGAAAGAGTGTCAAGTCTAAATCAACCTTAAGGTAACCCGAAAAACATGAATTTCGGAATCCATCCGTACAATCCAGAGGCACCCTAAGGAAACTTTTCTACAGGATTTCAATCCTTTCAAATTCTACAAAAAAAAAATCCAAAGGACTACTAAGTATTTCTCTATTCAGGTTTGACAAGCACATATATTGTGAAGACCAAATTCTATATCTAATTCTTGACTATTTTAAATCGACATAGGGTACAGAGAGATTAAAATTCAAATGATTGGTTTATTATATGAAGAAGCAAATGCTGGAGATATAGGGTATGGCTTTTACCATTAAGGTTTCAAATCTCTTCTTAAAAAAAATCAGCGAATTTTCCAATGTAACTTTGTACAAAGCCAGATAAAAACAAAACCAATTTTAATATATACGTACACACACATTATATATATATATATATATATATATATATATATATATATATATATATATATATATATATATATATATCATGCATTTTTTCTTTGCACAATAGTTGTACTAAAGTCTTTACTATGAGAGAAATTATTCTTGAATATTTCATCCACAACTTTTAATTATGTGGTAGCGGTAGTAAAATCTTTGCAGAAAGAGAAATTACGTTAAATTTATGTGTAGATCAATACTTTTTATTTTTGTGTGTAGACCAATAGGTCGTGAGTTATTTATTTACTAAAGCTATCGAATAATTTATTTAGTTAGAGAAGAGAGAACGGGAGAGAACCACATATGTGGGAGGGAGATGGAGGGAACCCAAAAATTAGGGAAGAACGTAATTGTGAGACGCACACATGATGTTTTTTTTATTTCATCTGGTTACGTACGTACGTACGCATGTATGTATGTAGCAATTATATCGGTCAATCTAAACAGTATTAGTTTAGCCGGTTTTGACCCAAAAGAAGTGGTTGCAAACGCAAATGTGGGCTATTTTTTTCTTTTTTTCGCACGCTTATCAAACTGGTAATGATACATTTTTAAAGAAAAGTATATATATATATATATTAAAAATCAGATAAATTTATTTTTTAAATTTATAATAGCTAATACTTAATTAAACGTATACTAATAGTTTTATTTCTTTTACTTATGCTAATTAGCCAAATGCAAGTAGAATTTGCGAACGCCCCCATTATCTGTCTGCCTTGTAATCGAGGAAAGAACACATGGTTATGGCTTGCCGATATACTATTAATTGTCCCTTTTGTCTCCCGGACAAAGGGAAGAATGGAGCCAACTGAAGCACTAGGAATTGTATTAACATTCCCATATGGCCATATCGTTCACCATACATTTCTTCCTGTCGACAGAGAATGATCAACCCTACAGCGAAACGGTACATAAATTCATCTGTGTGTCGCTTAGCCGTTGACTGTCACACGGACGCGAGCCGTCGTCTCGTTGTCGCGTGATAAATTCGCAACGAAAATGTTGCTTTCTGTTGGATTGGATCACAGCACGAGAGAGAGGGGAACAAGTTAAGGCCATGTTCAGTTCACAAAAATTTTTCGCAAAAATATAACATCGAATCTCTGGACACCTAAATGAAGCATTAAATATACATGAATATTAAAACTAATTACACTGTTACGCGGAAAATCGTGAGACGAATCTTTTCAGCCTAATTAGTACGTGATTAGCTATAAGTGCTACAATAACCAACATGTACTAATGACGGATTAATTAGACTCAAAAGATTCGTCTCACGGTTTTCAGGCGAAATCTGAAATTTGTTTTGTAATTAGAGTATGTTTAATAATTCAAATGGTTGTCCAAAAACTTGATTTGATGTTTTGCAAACTAAACAAGCCCTAAGAACCCCGGCACCAATGTCATTGAAAATTTCTTCCCTCATTTTTTTTTGTTTCAAGGCTGCGTTTAGTTCCAAAATTTTTTGGAGATATATCACATCGACGCGTACGGTCATATATTTGAAGTATTAAACGTAGTCTAATCATAAAACAAATTTTAGATTCAGCCTAGAAACCGCGAGACGAATCTTTTGAGTCTAATTAATCCGCCATTAGCATATATTGGTTACTGTAGCACTTATAGCTAATCATGTACTAATTAGGCTTAAAAGATTTGTCTAAGGATTTAATTCTTTAATGTATATTTAATTCTTTAATGTTTATATATATTTAATTCTTTATTTAGGTGTCTAAGGATTCGACGTGATTTTTTGGAAAAAAAATTAGGAACTAAAGGGGGCTAACTCTAACGTATGCACTCGTCAATCAGCAGGTCGTGTGTGCTGCTGGAAGCGCCGGCTGGGCTGCTGCTGGCTTCCTGGTGGGTGCAGCTCCACTGCTTTGTGCGCACCGAGAATCAGCAGCCGAAGCTGAGTGATAGCTGGCTGCCGCCTCCGCGTTTGGCGAGACTTCTCAGAGTCAAGCAGAGAGCGAAGTGAGTCTGGTTGTTATTATCTTTTGGTTGTTTAAAGAAAGAAAAACAAACGACACATTTGTAATAAAATTAAATTCTGAATAAAACTTTTATAAACATGTTTTTAGCAATCTAAAAGCAAAAAAACAAATAAAAAATAAAATAGGAAAATAAATCTTAAAATCAACTTAAAATTTGAGATTAAGAGTAATTAAATTTTAACATAAATAGAAGAGCACCAAAATAGTTGTCACTCGTATCTGTTTGTGCTTGCTCCCAGATGCGGGACGCCTGTGCCGGGACAGGAGCGGCAAGAAGGCGATGGAAATTTCCTCCTCGTCTGGCCGCGCGCGTCTCGTCACAGTTGTTGGATCGGCACAAGAGGAGGGCGGAATTGTCGCCGCTACGCCGGTGGCGTCAGTCGCGCCTTGCGTCATTGTCGTGACGACTCACACACAGCACACGTTCAAGTGCATGCATTTTGACGAGCGACGGACCTGCTCTGCTTGTGGGTAAGAGCAAGTACAACCAACCAGCTCTAATCTATCTAAAGTTAATTTAATAGCCAATTCATATAATAATTATCTACAAAACATTAATACATGATCTCACATGTCATACACACTAAATATTTTGAAGCCCATGCTATAACTAGGTACAGATTAGTAGCTCATTGCTCTCTCTGCTCTCTTTTCTCTTTAAAATATATTTACAGCCAGCTTAGAGCAAGTGCAATAGTACAGCCAACTACTAGCTCTAATTCATCTATAGTCAATCTAATAGTCAATTCATACAATAGTTACCTACCAAATATCGATACATGGTTCCACATATCATACACATATTTTGTCTTAAAACTTGTATGCAGCTGGCTACAAATTAGTAGCGCGCCTCTCTTCTCTCTCCCTTATCTCTTTAAAATATGCCCTTGCCTTTTTGCCGAAAGATGTCGGTGTTTTACTTGGTTTTAGGACTTCTCTGGTTCCTCTGTTTTCTCCTGAAAATTTGGAATCAAGCTCAAGATTACAAGTTAATAATAATTTGATCGAGAGGGTATTAATTGCCTTGAGAGTTTGGCATTTGATTCTCTCTGTCACAGTTGCGTTCAGTCATCAGTCATCAAATATCTTAAACAACCTTTATGATGATCCCGTCAGTTAGCAAACTTACCAGAACAATACTACAGTATCATATGTTAGAAACAAAGGCACAAACGAGACACGAATTTAACGTGGAAAACCCTTGCGGGAAAAACCACGGGCGCCAACCGGCAATAATCACTATGAGGATATGATTACAATGCAGGGGAAACAATGAGAACTCTGCTCTTCCCGTGCAGACTACAAAAGTATATATAAGGGGAAAATCTAAGAGTCCTAGTAGGATTAGGCGAAAGAATCATATTAGGAAACTAATCCGACTCCTAGTAGGAAACAACTGGGAGAAACCTACTAGGAAACTAATCCGGATATAATTCCAGTTACAATTCGGATCACATATTTAACAATCTCCACCTTGAGACGAATTTCCTCTTGTAGCATCAAAAACATCAATCACCAATATACACCTCACAGGTCAAATTGATTGCGCGCCAAATAGTCTCTTGGACTATACCGTAACACCAACCAAGCTTGAGCAAAGCTCAAACTTAGTGGCAGGAACTGACTTTGTCATCATGTCAGCTGGATTATCATGAGTACTTATCTTGCATACCTTAACATCACCATCAGCAATAACACCTCGAATAAAGTGATATCTGACATCAATGTGCTTAGTTCTCTCATGAAACATCTGATCCTTTGTAAGGCAAATTGCACTTTGACTGTCACAAAATATATTTATGCAAGACGTAATTCCACAAAGCTCAGTATACAAGCCTCTGAGCCAAATAGCTTCTTTGCAAGCTTCAGAAATAGCCATGTACTCTGCTTCAGTAGTAGATAAGGCAACAGTTGCTTGCAAACTTGCCTTCCAACTAACAGCACAGCCTCCAATAGTGAAAACATAACCTGTAAGCGATCTTCTCCTATCCAAATCTCCAGCAAAATCTGAATCCACATAACCAACAAGTCCATCTCTAGACGTTCCAAACTGCAAACGAGCATTAGAAGTACCACGCAGATATCTGAAAATCCATTGAACTGCTTTCCAATGCTCTTTGCCAGGATTAGCCATGTATCTACTGACAACACTCAATGCATGTGATAAGTCAGGACGCGAACATACCATGGCATACATAAGTGAACCAACTGCTCTTGAATATGGAACTCCAGACATGTACTCAATATCAACTTCTGATTGTGGACAAAAATCTAAAGATAATCTGAAATGTGCAGCTAAAGGAGTGCTTACTGGCTTTGCATCATGCATATTGAAGCGACGAAGGACCTTTTCAATATAACCTTTCTGGCTAAGATACAACTTGCCAGACCGTCTTTCTCTGGTAATTTTCATACCGAGGATTTTCTTTGCTGCACCTAAATCCTTCATCTCAAACTCACTACTCAGTTGTGCCTTCAATTTTGCTATCTCTGATTTGTCTTTTGCAGCAATCAACATATCATCAACATAAAGAAGCAGATATATAATTGAACCATTAACCTCTTTAAGATAAACACAACTATCAAATTGTGATCTTTTGAAATTCTGAGAAAGCATGAAAGAGTCAAATCTCTTGTACCATTGCCGAGGTGATTGTTTCAACCCGTAAAGGGACTTATCCAACCTACAGACAAGGTTTTCTTTACCAGGAACAACAAAACCTTCCGGTTGCTCCATATAGATGTCTTCTTCTAACTCCCCATGTAAAAATGCAGTTTTCACATCTAATTGCTTTAGTTCATAATCATGTATTGCAACGATACCAAGTAAAGTGCGAATTGAACTATGCTTCACAACTGGGGAAAACACATCATTGAAATCAATACCTGGAATCTGGCTATATCCTTTAGCAACTAACCTTGTTTTATATCTTGCCTCATCAGTTGGAGATATACCTTCCTTTCTTTTGAAAATCCACTTGCAACGGATAGGTTTCTTCTCCTTTGGCAATTCCACCAATTTCCAAGTATGATTCTTTTCAAGTGACTCCATCTCGTCATGCATGGCAGCTATCCATCTATTGCTATCGGCAGAAACAATAGCCTCAGAATATGAAGAAGGTTCTGCATTACCTTCGATTTCTTGCGCCACACTCATAGCATAAGCAACTATGTTCGCTTCTTCGATCAATCTTTGAGGGGCTTTAATATTTCGCCTAGCTCTGCCTTGTGCAATAGAGTATTTTGGTGACTGCTCAACAACAGAAGAGTCTGACTCTTCAATAACCGGTGCATCTTGGTTACTAGCAATATTCTCTTTTTCTGGTACATGTCCTGAACTGATCAAGCGCTCCACCTGCACGCTTGCTTTCTGCTGACTCTTAACAGGAACATTAGTAGAAGATTTATCATTCAACATAACTGTTTCATTGAAGATGACATTTCTACTAATCACAACCTTTTGGGTTTCAGGACACCATAACTTGTAGGCTTTCACACCAGAAGGATAACCAAGAAATATGCACTTAATAGCTCTAGGCTCCAATTTACCGTTGTCAACGTGAGCATAAGCAGTACAACCAAATACTTTCAGGTCTGAATGATTAGCTGGGGAACCAGACCACATCTCAATTGGAGTCTTCTTATCGATGGCATAACTGGGTGAGCGATTAATAAGATAACAAGCAGTGGAAGCAGCTTCCGCCCAAAAACGTCTAGGTAAACCTGCATTTGACAGCATACAACGGGCCTTTGAAATAATTGTCCTGTTCATACGCTCAACTACGCCGTTCTGTTGAGGTGTATGAGAAACGGTGTAGTGGCGCACAATGCCTTCTGACCTACAATATGATTTAAATTGCCTAGAACAGAACTCCATCCCATTATCAGTACGAAGGACTTTCACCTTCCTTTCAGTCTGTCTTTCGACCATAGTCTTCCACTCCTTAAATACCAAAAAAGCTTCAAATTTGTGCTTTAGAAAATAGGGCCAAACTTTTCTCGAATAATCATCAACGATAGTCATCATATAACGAGCACCTCCAAATGACCTCTTACGAGCAGGACCCCATAAGTCAGAATGCACATAATCAAGAATACCTTCAGTAGTATGTGTGGATGTGGTAAACTTCACCCTCTTGTGTTTGCCAAAGATACAATGCTCACAAAATTTCAACTTTCCGATGTTTTGTCCATCTAGTAATCCTCTCTTGCTCAATTCTGCCAAACCAATTTCACTCATATGCCCGAGACGCATATGCCAAAGATCGGAATTTGATAATGAATCGGTAACTGCAGCAACATTACCTACTATCGTAGTACCTCGTAGATGGTACAAATCGGCAGTTTTAATATCAGCTTTCATCACAACAAGAGAGCCTTTTGTTACCTTCAAAATTCCGTCTCCACCGGAATATCTGTACCCTTTGCGATCAAGAGTAGATAAAGAGATGAGATTTCTCTTTAAACTGGGAATATGCCGCACATCAGATAATGTTCTAATGCAGCCATCAAACATCTTGATCTGTATAGTACCAACGCCCGCAACTTTGCAGGGCGTATTATCACCCATCAAAACATTACCACCTTGTATAGGTTCATAGGTGGTAAACCAATCCCTATTAGGGCACATATGATAGGTGCATCCAGTATCAAGAAGCCACTCGTCACTGGTTTGTACACAACCAGCATAAGCAACCAGTAATTCTGCATCTGGTTTATTATCAGTAGCAACTGCGGCTTTACCTTGCTCTTCTTGCTTACCTTTCGGTTTATAATTTCCCTTGTGCTTTTCTTTGTTCTGTAGCTTCCAACAATCGGAAATATCATGTCCACCTCTCTTGCAGTATTTGCATGACTTATACCTGCCTCTGGATTTTGATCTCCCGCGGTAGCCACTAGAACTTTTGTCTCTTGATTTGTTGTCTGTGTTCTTCTCTTGTTGCCTGCCCCGAACAACCAAGCTTTCTGGTTGTGAGTTAGATCCTTCAGAAGGTACCATCTTTTTCATCTTTTCTTTGGCTTGCAAAGCATCATAAACTTCTTGCAAAGTTAGAGTATCACGACTATACAAGATAGTATCTCTGAAATTTGCATATGAGCTAGGCAATGAGCACAACAGAATAAGGCCTAAATCCTCTTCATCATACTTTATCTCCATGGACTCAAGGTCAGCAACAATTTCCTTGAAAGTGGAGAGATGATCCATCACAGACTCATCATCTTGCAACTTGTGCAGAAATAACTTTTGCTTCAAGTGCATCTTGCTGGTTAGATCCTTTGTCATGCATATCTGTTCCAGCTTCAACCACAGCGCGGTAGCTGTCTTCTCCTTAAGCACTTCCTGCAAAATATTATTGGATAGATGAAGATGGATATATGCCATAGCCTTACGGTCTCTCTTCTTCTCATCGTTGGACCAATCATTTGTCCTTTTGTTGTTGAATCCATCAAGTGCATCATCCAGATCTTGCTGTGCAAGAATTGCACGCATCTTCACTTGCCACAATGAGAATCTTGTGTCTCGGTCCAAAAGAGGTAGATCATACTTTAAACTCGCCATTGGGAATAAATCCTGAATCTGTTGGTATTAATATGTTGAACCCAAGCAGATACGCGAAACTCCAGTGCTCGGAACGATGCACAATAGTTGATCTGACAACTTTTGGGCACACAAGATCGGGTAAATGTAGCAATTAAATCTGGAAAGAAAAACGATACTGTTACTGTAGCTGTACTATAGCTGCTACAGTAGCGCGGATTGGACGGCACGATCTGATGGCTTGTCCTTGGAACGATCAATTTTTCTCCTGCGTGCGTGCGTCTGCTCCTTTCCTTTTCTTCTGTGCGGACGCGACGTCGAGTCGGAGTCGCCGCCGATTCCGACCTGATCTCGACGGAACGGCGATTCTGTAGATCGCCGGAAAAAGCCCGGTCAGCGGTAGCAACGTAGCGTAGATTAATCTTCGCTGCTCTGATACCACTTGTTATAAACAAAGCACAAACGAGACACGAATTTAACGTGGAAAACCCTTGCGGGAAAAACCACGGGCGCCAACCGGCAATAATCACTATGAGGATATGATTACAATGCAGGGGAAACAATGAGAACTCTGCTCTTCCCGTGCAGACTACAAGAGTATATATAAGGGGAAAATCTAAGAGTCCTAGTAGGATTAGGCGAAAGAATCATATTAGGAAACTAATCCGACTCCTAGCAGGAAACAACTGGGAGAAATCTACTAGGAAACTAATCCGGATATAATTCCAGTTACAATTCGGATCACATATTTAACATCATATACGTAGTAGCAATTTATCTATTATAACCATGCTCCATGCACATTAATCATCTCACATAAAAATGATGAATACGTTCAACTAATGGGCGATGCTGGGTGTGATTGTGTGAAATCCTCAGAAATTCGCAGTCGGGTGTTTTTCATCGGAAACAAAAATTGGAGTGCTTGTGAACAATGCGGATACGGACTCACAACGCTCGTGGCCTCGCAGAGTCAACGGTGAAGTGGGCCGAAATGTATTGCTGGCTGTGGGCCTATTAGGCCCACCGCTAAACTAGGTATTCACCCATGCTGCATACATGTTCTTCATGAAATACACAACCATTTAATTGGTGTGAACAATCAAAATGACAGTGTATGGACGAACAACCATGGGATTCAATCTCTTGATTAATACACAGCGGAGTTGTATACTTGTATATTTATATAGGGGATTTGGGACGTCATTTGTGTCCGTTCAAAAAGGAACATGTTCTTTAGGCTGTCCACAATGTGCTAGTGCAGCCAAGAATTTTGTAGGACCCACTGCAACTAACAAGCATAGATCTCTCATGGTTACAATGTATAGAGAAAATAAGCATCAAAGCTATTTATTCATATAGAACCAACGTATAAATAAAATATAGTTATCCTTTGTCCTCTTGTCGGTTTGCTTCACAGGATGAAAAAATCCACTTCCTCCTTTCTACAGTGTATATATCATTATTTAATTTTTATGTGCCAATGTATATACATGCTCCGCTTCCATCTTTTCTAGCATCACTTATCACAATACGTAGAATGATGCCTAAACCTTCTCTTTCCTCTTTAGGCAGCACTAAGCACACGCTGTGGAGGGCCTTACTAGATAGATTCGATCATTGCATTACTACGTAACATTCCATAGGTGCTGGTTCGAAACCTCTGGTAGGTGCCGGTTTTCCTAACTGGTATCCTGAAGGCGACGTTAATAAAGGAGGTGATTGGTGCCGGTTTCACAACGGACACGCACCAGCCAGGAAAAAAATAAAACCTCTTGAGATGCATCAAGCGGGTGCTTTCAACGGCCTCCCATTGCCCTAGATCTGCCTCCCGTTGCCCATCCAAACACACCATCCAAATTTTTGCTGTGCTCAAGCTATAGCGAGCTCATTTTGTTCAGACCTCTGTATTATTGAACAAATCTTTTGTCTTTAATAAAATTTGCTCATGTTCCTCAAAAAAAAATCACATATTCATATTATCTTCTCCAAAAACATAGGGCCACCGTGCTGGTGGTGGGGATGTGGTCCAGGAGGAGGGCAACACTGGTGAGCTCAATATGATCATCACCGGAGGATATGAAAGGAGATGCGAGGATAACATTGACCATATATGCATAAATCTCAATGTGATCTTGACCGTCCAAATAATTGACTAAAATTTGGAGTATTTCCGAGCAACTGAAAACTGGATGGTTGCTTCTAGAAATTTCTTACCCAACTTCTAAGTAGATAAGATATTTCCAAACATTAATTCTAGTAAAATGTAAAAGCCATTCTATGCAACCGCACAACGTGCCGGCTATACGAACGTGGACAAAAACCCGCTATATGGTGTCACATGTTGAATATATGGTGTCACATGTTTAATAGTCGTACATTTTGGTTATGAAGAACAATGGACTTAATATATAAATTGGGGATCCAACGTCTAAGAGATCATATATAAACCTCCGCAAGACCCATATATCCAAGAGATCTATATCCGTTGGAAAAATTCCTTCAGTACACCTCAAAACTTACCCAATCTCTTCTAAGCACTTGAAAAATACCGAATCCCTAGGTGCCCTCGAAAATTTCTTTGAAACCCTTGCGTACCCCTCCTGTCAAGTCTGTGTAAATTTAGAGGTTAATTTTCTTAGAAATGTCAATTATACCCTTTGACATTTCTAAGAAAGTTAACCTCTAAATTGACATAGACTTGACGGGAGGGGTACGCAACGGTTTCAAATAAATTTTCGATAGCACACGGGGGATTCCTTATTTTTTAAGTGCATAGAAGAGATTGGGTGAGTTTTGAGGTACACTAAAGGAATTTTTCCATACCGGTTCGGCTCTTACAGGTAAGTTATGAGAGTAAAACTCGATCCGTATTTGAGGACCTCAAATGAACTTTTTCGTAGAGAATTCTCATATCATGGGCAGGGGAGGGGAGGGGGGAGCGGACTACAATGGGCGCCTGCGGTGCCCGTGAAGCCAATGCTACGTTACAGGGCTATTCTTCTCTCCTCGCTGGTTGGCCATTAGGGTCAGGATCTTTTTTGCTTCACTGGCAGACTAATTGTGATTTTGTCTAGGATGCGGCTTAGAGCAAGTATAATAGCAGGCTATAAGCTGGCTATATGCTTATATGGAGGAGAGAGGGGATGAGAGAGAGTGTAAGCAGGCTGTAAGCTTGTAGCTAGTTTGGGCACAGGAACCAAGAAACTCTATGAGAGTGACATGTGGGTCCTACATGTATAATGAAGAGCTAATTAGTATATGGGTGGGCTAAGAGAAGACTATAAAAAGTCTTATAGCCAGCTTGCTGGCTATATTATTAGCCTTGCTCAATTAGCTCACTAGTGGGCTGTAGCCTGAAAGATGCTACTAAGCAGTGAGCTAATACTCCTTCTATTTCGTATTATAAGACTTTATAGTCATACTTTGATTTATCTATTGACCAATATATATAATTTATATATGTGGTTTGATTTATTTAATATTCTTAGGAATCTAATCCACGTCAACGTCTCACAGGAGAGTACCAGCTATCAGACTGTCGTGCTCTTTTCTCACTATTGATTATGACTCTATGAGTATGATTTTCAAATTCTTAAACGATAAGCAATTTCGTGTTAAAAAATATATGCGAAGTTTCTCGCCGATCGTTCTATAATATTTTATTAATTTGTAGTATTTAATTAAGTTATTTAATTATATTCTCAAATAGTTATGACAAAATCAGTTAATCTAGGAAAAATAAAAATCTCGTGACAAGAGAACACAACCTAGCTAGGGGCTTCATGTGTGTGCGCTGCACAAAGAACCTACGCATGCCCATCATAATTTCGTTTTTAAGATCATATCCTTCATAATTTTGTTACATAAACAGATAATTAATTGAATATATGAGAACCGTAGTTGCACACGAATCACTCAACAGGCTTCACCCATATTTAACCCTTGATTGATGTGATCATGGACCTACCATGCACACACATCAATTGTATATCTTGACACTTCCACACATCCTTCAAATATATATCTTTAGAATATATGTTATAATCGTCCTCTACATGCATACACACACACACACAATCTACTATACTAGCTAGGACCCAATCATACACTACGGTATTTATACATTTATTCATATACGCTACTTGTTTCAGGTACAGCCTGCATTGCATGCAGTAAATAATTAATATCATAGTCCACACAAGCACAAATTGAAATTACATATTCATATATGTACGGAGCAAGCCACAGTACGTACGTACATGCGTGCTTCCGTCATATATAGCTTATTTATTTACAGTGCATATATCATTATAGTGCCCAGATATAGATCACTTCAAGCTTTTGCGCACGAATCTGGACGTGAAAACCATAAGGGAGATCGAAGTATCGAAGTCCATGAGAAAGCACCATTAATCCCCTCCTTTTTCGTTTCCCATCTGCAGTACATATATTTAGGGTTAATTTTATCACTAATACAAATATTCAGACCACTCACGTATATTTTAACTTGCTGTCCATAAATATATACCCTCTCTGTTTTTTTTACAATTTTTGATTATTTGTCTTATTCAAAAAATTATGAAAATATCATTTATTTTTCTTGTAACTTACTTTTATTATTAAAAGAATTTTAAGCGCGATTTGTTATTTTTTATATTTGTACTAAATTTTTAAATAAGACGAATGATTAAAAATTGTAAAAAAAAGTCAAACATGATAAGGAGGTAGTATATATCTAGGAGCAGTAATAATCTTTAGTTAGTAATTGCCTTGTAGAGATGCGCAGCCAGCCGTGGAGTAGCATGCAGAGTGAGCGGCTCAGCCAGTGCAAGATTGAACCGGCTCTCGTGGAGCATGACCCTGCAGTCCTCCATGCCAGGAGGCTTTGCCCAAGTGAATCCCTGTAATAGCCGTGCAAACAGCATCATGGTAATGGAGGTGCCAAGCGACGTCCCCGGGCAGCCCCTCCTCCCAGCGCCGAAAGAAACGAATCGCAGGTCCGGCTCACCCAGAGCTACACCTACGTCCCCGTCGCCGCTGAGATGCCTCTCTGGTCGGAACTCGTCTCGCTCGATCCAAATATTCTTGTTCCTGCCCAGGCCAATCCGGCAGAGAAGCATCTGGCTGTGCTTCGGGATCGCGTAGCCGGCGACGCTCGTGTCCGCCATGGCGACGCGGGGCGGTGTGAAGGCGTGGTACGGGTGCAGGCGGAAGGCCTCTCGTATGCACGATTTGAGATAGTTTAGACGCGAGATGTCGCATTCCTGGACGAGCCGGTCTTGGCCAACGACCGCGTCGAGCTCATCTACTGCCTTTTGCATTACCCTTGGCTTGTTCACCATCTCGGCGAGTGCCCACTCGACAGCGTTGGATGGGTTGTCAACTGTTGCAAACATGATTTCCTGTCAATGTTACGAGGAACAGTAGGGTTAGCTTCTAGTTGGAAATGATTAATCACAACAGAGATAATATCTGATAATAGTACTGATCACGACCCGTGATCAGAGACTTATTAATTTGCAACATGATTACTGCATATATAATCATTGAGTACTTCAAAGAAAAATCTTACTGCTGTCTGTGCTCTTATCTCTTCAAACGATAGCAATGGTTGCCCTTCCCCATCCTCGAGAGAAACTAGGACATCTAAGAAGTCTCTGACCTCTTTCTTTCGTTCATCTTTACTAGGGATGGACCTTTCACGGATCCTTTCCTCGATGATGGGATCATGTAGCCGGTTCAGGGTTCTCATCACCCCCTTGACAACCTTTTCATGGCCATCCAAGTCAAGGCCAACCAGCGAGGGAAAGTAGTCCGAAACACAGAAGCCGTAGACGAAGTTCAGCAGCGCGAACAGTGCACCGACATGCTCCTCCTCGTCGGTGCCCGGGCCGCCGCCGGCCAAGATATCAGCCGGTGGCGGCTCGGCGAAGCATCTCTTGCCGAACATTAGCGCTCGTATCTGTTCCCGCAGAAATGCTGGGCGACATGGCGCACGTCGATGGAGTTGCTACTAGATGCGATGTCGTCTGCGCTGCGAGTTTTACTGCAAATATACCTGACGAGGTGATCGCTCTCGGCCTCCCGGAGGTGGCGGAGCTGCCTCTCCGACGCGGGGGAGACGATCTCGCTGCTGATCACTCGCCGCATCTTCCTCCACTGCTCCCCATGCGGCGACAGGCTCGATGCCATGTACCCGAAGCTGAATGAGCCGGAGGCGAACGTGACGGGACGCGAGGCGAACACCGCGTCCTTCTTCCTCGCGACCTCGCAGGCCATCTCCGGGCACGCCACGACGACAACGTTGACGGCTCCGAGACGGAGGCGAAGGATGTCGGTGTCCATCTCTCTGAGCAGGTGGTGGATCCACCGGAACACCGCCGGCTTGTTCCAGATCATCTGGTGCATGTTGCCAATGACCGGCAATGTGGCTGGCCCTGGGGGAAGCTGGCAGTGCTGCCCCCGTTTTTTGGACATGGATGTGCTGTTTCTGTAGATGATAAATAAGAACATTAGAAAGGCCAGCAATGTTACCACCACACTAAGTATGGTATTTGGAGGAGACATTATTGTTGTGCCTCTGCTAGCTACTGCTTATGTGATTCACATAATCATGTGCTATTGGAGTGTCTTATATATGGTGCACGGCCTGAAAAAGTTGTGGTGTAGGATAGATAGGGCTTAGGAAGGATGAAATGCTGAAATTCCTTTGTGTTCTCTTGTGGCAACTTTCTAGCACAAATTATAGTAAATGATTAAGGCCGCGTTCGCCGGCAGGGTGTAAGTTATCTAACCTCCTCGTTTTTCACGCGCATGCTTTTTGAACTGTTAAACGGCGTATTTTTTTAAAAAAATTTCTATACGAAAGTTGTTTTAAAAAATCATACTAATTTATTTTCTATTTTTTAATAATTAATAATTAATTAATCATGTACTAATCTATTGCTACGTTTTCCGCGTCGGGTAACTAACCCTTCCCATCGCACAAACGAACGCGGCCATGGCCATGGAAGTATCAAACTGAGTCGGTTAGGATTTAGGAAGGATGAAAATGTTGAGAGGCTTGTTTTCCTGCTGTGGCAACTTTGCAGTACAATTTATAGCAAATGATTCCAGTGAATGGCCAGGAAACTGTCTAACAATCTCGCAGATGCATATGCATGCATGTGTTAATTGAAGGTTATTGAATGATTTGCAGCACTGTCTTTTCTCTTTTATTTATGCTTATAAGCTAAAATTTGAATTTTCAATCTTAAATTTGAAGAATGTTTTTTTTAAGATGGAAAAATCCACTAGCAACTGTTGTGGGAATTAATCTTCTTAGGCATCGAAAATAGGTGATAGGATATGATATTTTTATTTTTAAATTTTTTTAATAAACAATTTTATTACTAAATCTCAAAGGAGAATATTTTTAACGTATGAACATCCTTGGTCACACCACTAATACTAGGGTGGCATGACAACACTGTCCTACGGAGTGTTTGGCATCACATAACACTCGTATGGCAAGATAACGTTGCTACATCAGTGTCAATGGCGTGACAAGCGTGCCGCGACAACCAACTTATGTGGTAACATTGTCTTGCCATGCCACCAAGACTGGCATCATCAAAGGGTTTATACAGTAAAAATATTTTTCTTCGAGGTTTAATAATAAAATTATTTATTAAAAAGGTTTAAAAAATTCTAGGATATGATGAATTAATTACTTCCTCCATTTTTTTAATTTGATTCCGTTGACTTTTCGATTTACGTTTGACCGTTCATTTTACTTTAGTAAGAAATCAAATCATATAAAATAATTTTTAGTAATTATTATTTTTGAATACGGTGAATGATCAAACATAACTATAAAAGTTAACGATGTCAAATAAAAAAACAGAGGGAGTAGTATACATCTGGGAAAGTAAAAGCATACTTTAGAAGAACTACTTTTGTAAATATTTTTTGTATGTTTGTATTACTATTTATATGTTTAAGTATTATTTGTGAAAAATATCAAATTGTTCTCTCCTGTATTAAATATTGACTACCAGACAAAGAAATTGCATTAATATAAGTCAGGTCACCATTAAAATTCCAACCCGTTTGATAAGGCGCTTTGAATATTATCGCGGATGTGAGACGTTCTTGTGTTTAAGTTACGATTTGCCTTTTGTTTACTGTGCCTTGGGAGTTTCACTAAATTAT
The DNA here is from genome assembly GCF_000231095.2 of Oryza brachyantha. Classification (NCBI taxonomy): domain Eukaryota; kingdom Viridiplantae; phylum Streptophyta; class Magnoliopsida; order Poales; family Poaceae; genus Oryza; species Oryza brachyantha. The sequence continues at coordinate 21,153,619 of NC_023165.2, forward strand.
AAGGCTGCCCAACTACTCCAATGAGGTTAATTTTGTAGGATGAAACTACATGGTAGGGCAATACCTTTTCAACCAAGGTTCAATATGATTGACTGAGTGTACATAACCGTAATATTCCTGTGCAAAAAAGAAACAATCAGAAAAGATAAGAACATTTAGTAAATAGAGTAACTATGAAGAAATGTACGCAACTAAGAGCATCCCCAAGAGCTCTTCTATCTTATCCTCTATCCTAAAAATAGAGAATAAAGGGTAAAAGTAGAGCTCCAACAAAATATCTATCACATTCTTTATTTTTAGATGTCATCTATATCATTAGGGAGAAATTCTATATTTAGACATTCTCTCGATCCTCCAAATAGATATGGAGGATGTTATATATAGATGATCTGCTGGAGCATAAAAAAATATAAATGATAAAACTATCATTCAAATAAAGATATAGATGACCAAATTTAGATGAGTTGTCGGGATGCTCTAAGCTTTTAAAATATGCCTAATACACTAGCAAAAACACCAATCCCTGATGGTCTATCAGTGGCACTATTAGTTTTGTTTTTCTAATTGAAAGACACTTGAAAAAAATAGCCATGCTACCGGGCCACAACTAAAACCGCAGCGTCACTGGAGGTTTGTTTTTAATAAAAAGCCAGTAAAGCCATCCGAACCTGCCTATAATCGGGTCACCCACGTAGGCGGGCTAAAAAAGAGAGTTATCTGATGAGAAAAACGTAGTAATATATAGATTAGTGTATGATTAATTAATTATTAATTATAAAAATATAAAATAGATTAATATGGTTTTTAAAACAACTTTTCTATAGAAAATTTTCGTAAAAAATATACGGTTTAGCAGTTCGAAAAGTGTGCTTACAACAAACAAGGGGATAAATAGACCGAAGTGCCGAACGGGACCACAGTCAATGATCTATCGCATACACACAAGTTTAATCCATTTTAGTTCACATACTAGAAATGTTAAATAATATTTGAGAAACTAAATAGAGTTGCAGAATATAATCCAGTATTTTGGGACAAACCGAAGGTAGAGAAACCTTAAAATACATCATTATAAACGTCAGAAAGGTATAAATCTAGATAGGTAGTGAAAACTAAAATCAACTTTCTTGTGGCCTCCAAATGGTTTTGGGGAAGTAATTAAACTTCGATCTTGTTTTGTGACCAAATAAAAGGTAGATTTAGAGAAAAGTTGAAAATAAATTGATTCAAACGATTAAATAAAAGATAGATATAGAGAGAATGGATTTACCCTTTGCAACGGAAAAGCAAAACACAAAATCATGGACAATCAATATTCTAACAGCCTCCAATGTCTTTGGGATAAAAAAGAATTGACACCAATATTATAACATATCACTAGCAATTAAAGCAGTCAACCGGCCATGATAAATCAAAGTAAACATCGGCTTACGGTATACACAACAACAGTGTTGTATGATTTCTAGTTTGTTCCACGATGGAAACCTTGTTTCGATCGAGCTGAACCGGCAGCGATGAGCCGGCAATAGAAGGTGTGTATCGGGGAGGAGCATATTTTTCCATTCTCAAAAAAGTATTTTATGAGATACCACTCTTTTCTACGTAAATTTTGATATCTCGTAATATCTTAAATACTAGAAGGTACCAAATTTTACATAGAAAACAGTGGTACCTCATGCTAACTTCTTAAGGATGGAAAAAATATGCATCATACAAAGTTTGCATGCCACTTCTAATAAATTTTCGTGTAAGTAGGTAAAACCCATGTGAATGCACATGTGTTACACAATGAGCTAGCTTTTGTGTCCCAAGGTAAGGGGTGACAAACTAAATGACATATTTGTAAATAAAAAATAATTTATAAATAAAATTTTATGTTGATCTAAAATCCAAGCCTAGAAAAAACTACAGTGAAGAAACCGTCAAAATCAGTTTCAAATTTAAAATTTATTTTATAAGCCTAAGCGAAAAGTTTGTAGTCTACTTATTCTAGCAAAATTAAACTTTATTTTTAATATATATCATATATATCAACACAAAGCTACAAAGATGAAAATATCCTTTTCTTTTTTATATCTCAATGCACATGTTCACTACCTTTTCCAATTCCAATTGATTTATGTCATATTTTATCAAACTCAAATAAAAAATTATACTAAAAATAAAATCTTTTTCTGGGATAAATAAGAAGAATTAAAAATGAAGTCTTCGTAGAACCGAGGTAGTAACATATATTTCAAACAAACAAATTCTAACCGATCACAAATCATGCCTTCCATATGTCGTGCTCATATACCTATCTTTGCAATTTGGGATCCCATGCAGTGGCTATAGCCACTCAAACTTAAGCAGTGCTACAGTATCTATTGGATTGAAAAGTGATGGATTAGATTATCCAAAGCATTATTAGCTAGGACTGTAGCAGCTTTATTAGTGTGTTTGGTTCGTGGACTAGTTCAGATGTGTTGGTTCCATCCCTGATTTTTAGAATGGGTTGGTTCTATTTTTATATTCAGTTGGTGGGATGGGTTGGACCTTATTTTTTATTTGGTTGGAGGGATAAGATGAGATGGAGTGAACTCATTCATTGTTTGGTTCAAAGGATGAAGGTGTGATGACCAGATATGATTACCTTTCACAATGAGTTGATGAAGTTATCTCCTATCTTTCAAATACAACATATAAGATATAGGATTAATATTTGAATAAACTAACATATTTTTGTCTTGTTTATACAAGTTATATTTAAAACCAATTTAATATATAAATATGGACATTTTATAATTAATAATACAATGGACTAGACATGTCATCATTACCTATAAGCACAGCAAGCAAATATAATTGCATGTCATTTCACACCTAATTAGAGGCACACAAGTGACAAGGCGACACCCAAACAAAATTGCATGTCATTTCTAACCTAATTAGAGGCACACAAGTGACAAGTCCACAAATTTGTCACTTCAAAGTCTCACATAATATTAGATATTTGCATAAAGTCTTACACGTAGCCCAAATTAATGGTGCACACACAATATAAAATGAGAGAGGATACAAATAGTCCATAATAACAAAATAAGCAATCTTTCCATGAAGATGGTATCGTAAGTAGCACCGAAAAAGTTCTCACTGATGTATATAGCACTAGATCAGCCTCCTAACCTACAAACAAATAACAGAAAAATCCCAAATTAGAGAAATATATATGTTCTGCATATTGATACTGTTTGGTTATGTGCAAGAGCCAAGAAGAAGCATATATGTATTGCTATATGAAGCATATTAGCCACAACCACAAACAAACAGAGAAAAAAAATTATAGCAGCAGCAGAACTTCCTCTTCGCCGTGCACTATGCCAGGACAAGCTTTTAGTAACACGATTTTGTGTTATTCTATCCCTAAAAAGATGTTACAATGGTCTATTGGAACACATTGGCAAACTGTTACTATAGACTATGTTATTATAGTTTAATCTGTTGTAACACATTGGACCGTTCTTGTAGGAAATAAAAGGTGTTACATTAGTGCTATAGCAACATGTATTTACGTGTTACCATACATCATAGTAACACCATTTCTCTAGTTGTACCGACACTATGTGTAATTTGTTTTTTCACTTGTAGCAACATATTCTATGACACCTTTTTTACATATTGCAACATAATTACATAAGACCCGTAATGCAGTTTGTAATATTAATACATTTAGTAAGAAAATGGTGTAAAAAGTAAATGCACATACACACAATAGGACAAATAATCATAAATGAAGTGATATAACCATAATATATTACTTTGCGATAAGAAAGTTTTGATGAGTACTCAAATTACATCATCCCAATTGAAAACAAATAAATTCAGAGAGTCATGTTCGTTGAAAAGGTAAATACATATTTCGAGCAACAAACTACTAGCCAAAAAATATAGAATATATCTTCATCAGCTCTGTATCTTGTTGATTCCATCTTGATGTGATCCTAAAACATGAGAATTTTAACTATTGATCTTTTGAACCTACACAACAAATTTATATATTAGCACTTACATTGCAATTATATATATATACATATATATATATGTATGTATATATATTACATGAAGGTATTATGAGCAAACACAAAATGAAGGCCAAGCAATCGACATTCCTTCATAATGGGCATCACCAATTGTCTTGCAATGCTTCACTGGCCTTACGAGCTTCTCATCTTCCTTAAGTGGATGATTGACAACCACTTTAGTGAACTCGTTACCAATCTCAACACCATCCACTTTGTCTCTTGGGTTACTACTCAAATAAGTAGCATATGCCACAGTTTCTTTGTTAGGATATTTTGCGGTGATCAAGATTATTATGGTACCAACCTACAATAGAAATAATGTATTCATTAAGAAATATACAATAGTTAGTTGTTAAGCAATAATTTAATTAGTAGTATCATTTTTGTATGTTTTTACTACCTTCATTGAAGAAGAATGCACCCTATTTTGGGCCATGTGATGTGCAGTCTTCTTCTTCATTTCTTGTTTTTCCGTAGTCTTTGCAAATTTCTCTAAATTCCGATGCTTCTTTTTATTCATCTATGTTGAGACATAATAACAAAGAGATCAAAACATATTATATTATAACAGAACTTTTGTACTTTGAAACCAAGTCTATCAATGCACATTAATCTTATAATTAGGAAAAATGGAAGGGCATGACATATAATAGTATTTAGAGCATGTAAATGGATATATATAAACCAATAGAGCAAATGAACAGGACCAACTTTATAAAGATGTGACAAATTGCTTTTCATAACCTTTCATGGATATCATTCAGTTGCCAACACTAAATGGCATAGATGAAGTGTCATCTTTAATTTTGTTTATGTTTCACACAGATTATGCATTCACAGATGTAGCATTGCCTAACTAGGAGTTCTCCCAACAACATATTTATGTTTCACTCTAATATCATAGTGAGATGGATAAAGCACATTGAGAAATAAGTACAATTAATTTTAATAGGCATTCAAGAACTACCTCCCGCCGAAGATCATGAACAAGGTGTGGTTGTGATGAGAAATCATCTTGATGTGGTGATCCTATGGTGTTATCAGCCTCCTGATGCTAGTTCCATGATATATAATCCAGGTAAAACCATGTATAAATTGAATTGCACCATATGAATGAAAACAACAAATCCTAACCTTTTTGCCACAAAGATCTAGAATATTATCATGTTGCATATTTCGCTGTTCCTCACATCTTCTTTTGTTCTGTAGTTGAATGGACAATAAAAATTTACTATACATTTTAGTATGTGTATTAAGTGTTCAAATAAAACTTATCAATTGAAACGACAAAATACCATTGATATAATTCTTTGATTACTCATTGAGTCGTCTTGATCAGGTGTACTGCATTGAACCCTCTGCATGTGCACATTTTTAAATATTGTTGCACAGAACATGGTGAGAAACATGGAATGCATTACTTTGACATTACCTTTCTATTAGTCCGTACTACTCCCTCTTCAATACCATCATCAAAAGTTCTTTGAGATGTTGCCTATAACAGTGAAATCGGAAAGGGGTAAAATTTTAGTATGAATCATAGAAATTTTTATTTTACAAGCATCTACAAAAATGAAATAGAAGTAATTAAAAATTCAATGTTAAGGACAAAGGTATTTATAACTTTTACCATAGGTGGTTCACTATTCCCATTGCTTGTTCCTTTGTTTTCTAGCTCATCAATATGCTGACCTAGCGTTTTGACTAATTTTTTTAATTCCCAAACTTCCCCTCTAACATGTGTCTCTTCATCCGATGATGAGTCATTCACCGTAGTGATGTTTATGTTCTTGAGATGATGTGATGTACGAGCATAAACCTGTTTAGGAACTGAAAGTAATCCCATTCCATGCACTTATCCATGTTTTTCTTTTCCCAATACTTTATTTAGTGCATCACCTTCTCATGCAACTCTTCCTTCCTCATTTTGTGCCAACTCTGGTTGTTCATCGATGAGATTCTCCAATGTGACCTGCAAGTGAAAAAAAATTATGCCCACTGTACAAGGTAGATAACATATATATTACATATTTATGGAAGGATTATGTGTGTATGGCATACCACATGTTGATTTTTATCTTTATCCTTTTTTTTGTGAGTTGCTAAGTAAACCTTTGCTCTATGTGGCTGCTTCTTATTTGGATCATCTTGTCTCTGAAAAGGTAATGTAAGAAAGTAAAGCGAACATGCATAGATGAATTTTTAGCAAAACAAATTGGCTTACCATGTCCTCGGACCAACGAGCATAACTCTTTGTCCCTGCTGAGTGAGGGTTCTGTAACATTGAACGACTTCTTTTGTTCTTTTCACTGAGGGCCTATTACAGAAGCAATGTATTCTCATTGAGTTCACACTTGCAATGTTGTTTATGGTAGGAACAACAATACAATATTTGTCAAAGAAACAATAGTACAGATTGTAGAGCATATTTAATACCTTTCCTTTTTCTGACTTCCAATATTTGATAAGTGGAATCCATTGGTCTTTTTCTACATCGTCTGGACACAATTTATACAGAGCAGAACGCTTCTTCTTTGGGTTAAAATATTTCTTTTTTAGTACAGCCTTGTATCGCCTCCAATCTCTTCTAATTGATTTCAGTATCCATTGAACGCATGATGGATGGTACAGGAACTTTGTCTGAAATACATAGGAATAATGAGAGTAGAAGAATTTTAATTTTCCATGATTGCATGAATGGTTAGGCAAGGGATAACAGTAATTAAGTAAGAAAACTCAGCATTGAATATGTGTAAAATACATATAGACATTGAATCAAAAACTTTTTGTTACCATGGATATTAATAGATGCATCAATGTGAGAGTAGGCAAAAGGTAATAACTAGTAACATAAACAGAGCATTATACTTATGCTATATTTTGCATTTGAGGTACCTGTACAAATTGTAGTATTGTTAAATCTCCTTCATCTGCTTTGATATTTCTCCATGTCATCTTATCTAATGGACAGTAAGCTCCATTCCTTGCTAATGTGCCCAAAAACTGTCCTAGCAATCCACCTTCTTCCCCGATAGGTTGCCCTAATTTGTTGCATTTTACAACTACGTGTCTTCCAGGTGGAAGATCCCAAACATATCGCAAGGTAGTCCCCTTGCGCTTCTTCACCTCTTCAGCGGTTAACCATATACTCTATGTAATGCAATCACAAACTATGTGGGATTTAGGTGTTAAAGTTTTACCAGACATGTTGAGGGGCTCATCATCTTGCTGCTCAACATGAATCACCTCATCTTCATATGGTTGAGGAGGCTCGACTTGTGGCAATGATTGTTCGCTGCTACTTCCCTCTCCATTTCCATGGTGACAGCTGCTATGTACTATGTTCAACCGTTTCTTTCTAGCCATTTTGCCAACAAAACTGGCTTCCTGTCTTTCAAGAGCACAAATAAATCATCAATTGTCTTCAATGTTAAAGCTAAAGCAGAGTGCAATATGGCAGCTACAAGAGAAAATAGATAAATATAAATTATAAATGGCTTAATATTACCTAACTGGATGCATATAATTCAGCTTAAATGTGGTCAGTACTATTAAACTTTTATTTAAGAGAGGGGCACCATATTCATTATAGACAAGAACATACATATGACCTGCTTGTTTGGATTTGGAAGTACAGCCAGAGATACGAGCATAACAAATTTTCAGTTCCACATGGTAGAGGTGGAGATAAAAGTGAGAATGAATGTAGTAACATAAAATTGACTATTTCACACAAGAGTCTTTCCCTGCTTCTGTACTTTGCATAAACATTGATTATTAGTCTGAGCATACTCTTTGATTCAGTACTTAGCATTATCAAGATATCTAAACAGAAATATTTTGCACACAACTAATTACACATATCTGGCAACATAAATCCAACTAATTCATTTCATAATAATGTAGGCAATGCACTGAACATATGCTATTAACCTGTACAGATTGTCTAGCAGATGTTAGCACGGTTCATCAAATAACTGCATGTTTTACCAGAACTTCAATAATCAACAGTGGGAACTAATTTTGTTTCTTGTACAGAAATAAACATGGAATCTAGATGGTGGTACCGGTGCTTTTCATCGAACACATGGTGTATATAGCTCTGACAGAGAGCAAGTCATCCAGTTCAATTCAACACCAATTGATCTAACTCTTAGAAATAAGCATCAGGAATTTTAGAGAGAAGGTACACAAACCGTAGATAAGAATCCTTTGGTTGAAATGTCGATTCTTGTGACCTGCCCTCACCAAGCGTAGGCGGAAAGGATGTAAAAGAAAGAGAGAAAAGGATGCAACAACGTAGGGGTGGTCTGGATCATCGAATCTGCAGATTCCACAACTCAAGAAATGTGGGAGAAAGCCTAGAGAGATGGCCAGTTGAGGGGGAGAGCCATGGCCGGAGGCCCTATGCAGCTGAGCAGTTGAGACTGCGATCTTGGAGGAGGCGATGGAGGCACTAGTGCTCTGGTGAGAGATTGTGGGAAGAAGAAGATCGACTGACTGATTCCAGGTCCAACGGGGATTATATATGGAGCTAATTCGCTCAGAGAGATGTGGAGAGAGATTAGCAGGATTGTTACTCTAATGTTGCGGTACTACGTGGAGGGAAAATTGATTTTGGCGGCAATATTTGGAGGCAAACAAAAAAAATTAAGGAATTTCCATATTGAAAAAAATATACATCACAATTGTTTTTTACAAAATTGGTTAATTACTATGTTAGTAATTTTCTACCTTATTGATAAAAATTAAGGAAATTCCTTATGTGATTAACGTGATCCCCTAATGACTGTGTCACTCTGCTAGCTCTCCCTTCTGTTTTATTTAGAACTATTATATTATTTTTAATGGGTAGGAATAGCATATAGTCCCTCCGTTTTTTTGACGCCGTTGAATTTTTTATCTATGTTTGACGCTACGTCTTATTTAAAAAAATTATATAATTAATCGACTATTTTATTGTGATTTAATTTATTACTAAAGTAACTTTAAGTATGATTTATAATTTTGTATATTTGCACAAAATTTTTGAATAAGACGAAGGATCAAACGTAAATAAAAGCCAATGACGTCATGAAAAAAACCAGAGGGAGTAATATGAAACTAATGTTTCTTTTTTCCTATTCTTTTTACCGGATTCTTTTTTTCCTATCATATAACACGAAACTAAGGGGGCCATGCATAGTTTGGACAAATATGCTTTCAGTTAATCACATTTCTAAATAGCGCCAAGCCTCTAATTACTAGGTACGGTCCAACGTCTATTATTGGTCAAACTTGGTTTGTAGGGTCCAATGCTGAGAGAATTTTTACTCCCTCCGGTTTTTTTTTTACGCCGTTGACTTTTTATCTACGTTTGACTCTTCGTCTTATTCAAAAAATTTATATAATTATTGACTATTTTGTTGTGATTTGATTTATTACTAAAGTAACTCTAATATGATTTATAATTTTGTATATTTGGACAAAATTTTTGAATAAGACGAAGGGTCAAACGTAAATAAAAATGTCAACGGCGTCAAAGGAGGGAGTAGTTTTTTTTGCTATTAATAGTCCAAGTAAGAAATGGTTGACTTTGCAATATGCTAAAAATGATTATATTTTGGAACGGAGGGAGTAGAATTCATATAAATAGACATGAGTAATTTTATAGTCCTTAAGGAGATACATGATATACTAGATATTAGGAGGTACCAAATAATCTAACCGTTGATTCATTAGGGGTAGGATTGGAAGGAAAAACAAATGGAATAAGAAAAAACTCATCTCTTTCTTCCCGTGCGCCGATGGCAGCTGCCGCCATATCACAGTCGACACCGCCGACGGCAAGGAGGAATGGCTTGGAGGGCCGGGGTGGTCACTACATTCCGTATATGCGAAATTCTTTTTCTGCTCTTCCAATCCAAATTACCACGTGTGGATTTCTCAGGGTACCAAGAGGGCTATGATTTGGTACCTCTTGGTATTTGATATTGCCTTAAGGACTATAAAATTGCTCAATAGACATATTTGCAATGAGCATGGATAAAATAGTTTACATGTGTTCTAGCACTTAAAAATGTGTACACGACATGTTACAAATAACATTATATAGGAAGTTGTATATAGTAAACTATTACTATATAAAATAGAGCATTTAATTTAATTTTACATGGTTTAAACTATTTTTTAATGTGTCTAAAAAATCTTTCGGCTTTAATGCGTTCAAAAGAGCCAACTAATATATTGCATCTCACCTATCTCTCCCATTCCTTAAAAAAATTCATCAATTTCCCTCGTTCCTATAAAGGCACTCATATACTCCATCTGTCCAAAAATAAACCAATTTTTTAGTTTTTACTTAAAATGTGTGACTCTTCTTCTTATTTAAAAAAATATGATTACTATTTTTATTTTTATTAGATGATAAAATATAAATAGTATATTATGTGTGAAAAAAGAAAAAAAAAACTCCCGGGTCATCAATTTCCTCTAGAAACATTTTTTGCACGTTTCTTTCATAATTTCCCTGGTTCACTTCTCCTTATCCGGAAGCAGTTGTGATACCGATTGAGAAACACGCTCATCTCCTCCGTGTAGACCTGTGCGCTCCCTTCCAATCCCCATCCAATCTAGTCTCTTCCCAGCGATCCACCATTAGGGGAGCCACCAAACCAGGCCCGAGCCCCTGCAGCCCGGCCACCGGTCGCCTTCACGCCGGTGCAGATGTGGAGCCGGGGAGTCGGGAGCGGCCATCGCGGACGCCGATCGTCGGGGAGCCGCCGGCCACCGAGGCTCCCAGGCCCGACGAGCGACCAGCCGAGGAAGCGAGGAAGCGCCACCACGGCCGAGCCACCGGCATCGAGGACGGGAGGAGGTGAGGCCTAGCGGCGAGCCGCCAAGGCCCGAGGCGGAGCAGCCAGCCGGCATCTGGCCGTCGGCACCGAGCGGCGAGGACTGTGCAGAGCAGAGGCCGGTGTTCGGCGAGCTGCAGTTGAGTGGTTAAAAGTGCTTTTCATATGTATTGAATATTCTTTTAGTAGTTATATATTAATGATTCCTGCCAATTTCTATAACAAAATAGTCATTTATATATATATATATATATATATATATATATTGCAAAGTTGAACATTGTTATTCACTTATGCTGTTATTAATTCAATGAGATATGACTTGTGCGTGCCACACATCTGCAGCAGCCACCTTACCATCACATTTTCATTTCGTGTTGGTGGTTCTGAGTGGTGATCAAGACGGTCAAGACCCTAAGGCAGTCAAGTGCACATGACGGCAGGTTAGCAAATTGGTTAGCACTATGTTTTACTATGCACACCAAGTGTTTGTCTTTTTCTTGTACGCAGATGGCCTTTTTAAAATTTACCCTGCATCTTTTTGTTTCAGATTTAATCTAGCTCAGGAACTCTTATACTAGTCATATAATTTAATCTGTACAACCAAAAACATTGGCTCATAGTGCAGTTTAATGCCTTAATTCTCATGTAAAGTCATTAATTCTTTATTCTGGTTGCTTTTGTCAGGCCGATCTGCACCAATATCTGATCCACTCATGTACGGCTTTGCTATTTTCTTATCAAGCCAATAGACAAGATGGTCGTTTTCGTTTTCTTCAATTAAGCAAGCATCAGGGCTACATCTACTCTCTATCTACTGGATCCTAATCCTAAGCCTCCAGGTATAGTTAACCTCACCTACACATGTTCGGTACACAAATTTCTTTTGGCTCGAAGGTATAATTATAGAATCAAATAGATTCAGTGGTTGTTGTCAATTAGGAACACTCATATATTAACTATATTTCTTATTTTAACACAGAAAATTGATGGATTTGAATAATATTAAGAAGTTATTGCTTTTCCCTAGAACAAGTGATGAGTACCTTGCTGGAATAGATGGTTTTCTTCAGTTTGCATATAGGGAAAAGAGTCTTGAAGATAAGATCCGATGCCCATGTAAGAAGTGTGTAAACAAGTGGTTATTAAGGCAGGATGAAGTGTATGATCATTTAGTATGTCATGGAATGTTACTTGGATATAGTCCTTGGGGTTGTCATGGTGAAACCGCATCCTTCATCTCTGCCAACAGTAGGGGAACACAGTCACAAAGTAGAGGGATGGATGGTAACATGCGCCAACTAGTACAAGATGCTTTTGGGAACACAAATAATGACCCTCTAGTGAATGAATATGATGCACAAAATTCTTTAAACAGTGGGCCAGACCATGAAACAAAAACATTCTATGACTTGCTCCGAGATGCTCATGACCCTTTGTGGGAAGGGTGTGAACTTACAAGGCTTTCATTTCTAGTTCTCTTGTTCCACATAAAATCAGTTAACAAGTGGAGTAATAAATCATTAAATGATTTGCTTGCAATCTTGCAACAAGCAATTCCAAATGGTAAGAATTTACCTACAACATTTGCTGAAGCAAAGAAGATAATAGGAAAGCTTGGACTTAATTATGTCAAAATTCATGTTTGTCCAAACAAACTGCCAACTTTATAGGAAATATAATGCAAACGATGACTTTTGCTCAAAATGTGGTACTTCAAGGTGGAAAAACAAAGAAGATAAAACAACCTTAACAAAGAAGGAAAGGAGAAGGGCAATACCAAGGAAAGTGTTACGGTACTTTCCAATTAAGCCAAGACTCAAGAGATTATTTATGCACAAGGAAACAGCTATAACATTAAGATGGCATGATGAGGGTCGTACAAAGGATGGTGTGTTGCGTCATCCAGCTGACTCAGAGGCTTGGAAGTCCATTGACTCTAGGAATCCGCAGTTTGCATCGGATTCTCGAAACATCAGGTTTGCAATGGCTAGTGATGGATTTAATCCATTTGGGACATTGAGTTCAACTTATAGTTGTTGGCCAGTTGTCTTGATTCCATATAACCTTCCTCCATGGTTATGCATGAAAGCATCTTCTATTATTCTTGCACTAATAATTCCTGGTCCATCTTACCCTGGAAAGGAGTTTCATGTATTTATGAAACCAGTTTATGAAGAGTTATTTGATTTATTTGAGGTTGGAACTCCTACATATGATGCATCTCGAAATGAGATGTTTCAGCTTCGTGCTACAGTATTGTTCACAATTAGTGACTATCCTGGGATTGGGATCTTTGCGAGATATAGTGTCAATGGTGAATTTGCTTGTATTTCGTGTCGTGAAGAAACATGCTCTAAACGTTTGAAGCATGGACACAAGTATTGTTTCATGGGACATCATCGATTTCTTCCTCTGGACCATGAATTGCGATATAATGAAAATTCTTTTGATGGAACTGAAGAACATAGACTAGAACCCCTTGCTTATTCTGAAACATCAGTTTTACAAAAGATTGAGACAATTAATAATTTTGAGAAGTCAAAAACATGGAAATGCCTTAGTGGTTTATTTTCGTTGCCTTACTGGGACTTGAATTTACTTCATCATAATCTCGATGTAATGCATATTGAGAAGAATGTGTGTGATAACATATATGGGACATTGTTAGGACTGGAAGGCAAATCAAAGGATAATTTACAAGCACGGTTGGACCTACAAGAAATGAATATAAGGCCAGATTTGCATCCCATAAGAAAAGCAAATAATAAGTATTATTTGCCTCCTGCTTCGTATACAATGTCTAAACGGGAGAAACAACAATTTTGCAAAGTTCTCCATGATATTAAGGTTCCAGATGGATATGCAGGAAACATCTCAAAATGTATAAATGTTACTCAAGGGAAAATTTCAGGTCTTAAAAGTCATGATTGTCATATTCTAATGCAAGAACT